>NC_092776.1:46061677-46361677 GCF_047496795.1 Chiloscyllium punctatum | reverse complement strand
AAACCACAGATGATCTGCTGAATAGCATTCTTGAGAATGAGCAACATATACATAAAAGTAACCTAAAGATGGGTCTTGAAGATCCTAAATAATGGGGCTGTGACTATTTTCTTTGGCAGCTTGTTCCACTAAGGGTTTTTTTTTAGAAAAAAAAGCTTTCTGTGGTTTGGAATGATTAAGGGTTCTTAAACATGGAAATGCAGAATTGTTGTTACTGGTTCTTCTGCTTCTGGTTTGATTGTGTTAGCATCACAAGCTAACATTCACATTTCACCAATATTTATGAATGTTGTCAATACTAACTGAACAAGCATGATTCCCTGATTTAATAGTCATGGTAACGGAAAATGTATGAATCAAAATATGTCTTGAAGTTAGCAAGTGTGAATCTTTGTAATACCACAAGTAGAACCGTTATAATACTGAGCTCCACTATTTTCATCTGTCAGCTAAAGAAGATATATTTAGTTGTCTGTTTTTGATTTGTTAGCTATTCCATTCAAATTACTAAGGCTATGCTCCTCAATGTTAGTGATCCAAGAAACAATAGAATGGAAGAAAATAACTTGTCCACTTTGGAGATTTCCTTCTCTATTTCTTACATGCTAGAAAAGGCACAGAAATGTTAATTACTTAAAATATATTCTACATATATGACAATCTACAAAACTTTGAAATTTAGCTCCATAAAATTGACAATTGAAAAGACATATAATGTACCCTTGCTTTCCCAGCTTCGCCCAATTACTCCCAAACTCCCAGTCACACCACCAGTGAACCTTGTCACTTTGCAGTTTCTGTTGTCGAAACCTTCACTCTTCCTAAACTTAACTCTTGCTGCCTTCATCATAAACATTTGTTACAATCCAATGCCCCGTGAAGTTCCCCAATTCATTACAGTTCTATCCGGCATAATCCAAATTGTTAGGCTCCCAGGTGAGGCAGGGTGAACTGGCTCCCCTCCTTCATCCACCCACTCCTTTTTAGTTTCAATCAGTTTCATTTTTCCCTTGTGCAAACTTTTGCCAAACCCAAATTAACATATATTTTAGGAGGAGCCAATTTAACCAAGCAATCTTGAATTAACAAAAATACAGAGTTTATTAATTGCTATGTGTGACAAGAATTAATAATGCAACACACGTATGCAGAACTTAGAAGTAAGAAGTGAGTTCCAAAAGGTAAAGTTTTTTTAAAAACCTGATCAATCTCTGAATTGTTTGTGAAGAATGGATGATTGAACTTTGCAGAGAAGGGTAACATTACCTCTGATATTGGTTGCTGAACAGTTGTTTTTTGAGATTCTTGGTTTGCAGACTGATTGAAGTTCCTTTGTCTTGGTGCTATTTTAGACTGGTTTGCAGCACTCTTGAGTGAGAAAGTCCTTACTTGCAAAACAGAAAATAAACTAGGTGGTTCTTTGACATAGTACTTCACAGCATATTAATGCTGAAAAAGCTGCCTCTCAGGTCCCTTTTAAATCTTTCTCCTCTCATCCTAAACATATGCCTTCAAGTTTTCAACTCCCCAATCTGAGGGAAAAGACCTTCGCTATTCACCTTATCTATGCCCTCATGACTTCATAAATCTTCATAAGGTCACCCCTCAACCTCCTACGCTCCAGTAAAATTCATTCAAGGAATGTTGGCATTGCTAGCAAGGCATTAACTTCCCATCCCTCATTGCAGTCGTCTTCTGGAGCTGCTGAACCATGTGATGTAGGTATATTATGTTATTAGCAAAGGAATGATGATTTAGTTGCTTGGTAGTACAGGACTTGACTATGAATGAAATAAAGGAGTCAAGCTGTTAGAACTTGTAATCTTAGACTCATCAGGGCAGAAGCAAGGATACCAAATTCCAAGGGAACACCAATTTATATTATATACGAAATAAAGTGCTGACTGTTCAGCAAGTGGACACTAGTTGGTCAAGGCATGTGTCTTCCATGGCAATGCCTTGCAAAATCAGAGAGTGTACGTTTTATTTTTGAAGATGAAGTTTTGAGCTGATTATGTGCAAGTGTGAGGCACACTTCTTTGCATGTGTGATACCTTGCAGTGTGACAGATGCTGTTCGCTCAATGCAAGATGTTTGTAGATAAATAGGTATATTAAAGTGCCACCATCTGTTTTCTGTTCATCAATTGTTTATGAAACTTAATTGATATGAATCTATTCACAACTTAGCATTTCAGCACTTATGTTGCAGGGGCAATTGTTATGAATTTGGTGTTTGTATTATAGAGCATGATAAACTATAGGAATTGCCAGTCCTTTGTTGAGGATGACGGGGAGGGATGAAATGCTAGTGGTGGTGTTGGCAGGGGAATAGAATATGGAGTGGAGATGCAATTTTGGGTCATGTGCAGACAAATGGAGAAGAAAAGCCAAGCCAGTGTAGTACACACAGCATATATAGCCAGGTCACAAGAGAACTCAGTAATTATTTTAATGCAAGGAATTTTGCAAGTAAGATAAGTTGAAAGTGTTGTTTAGCACATGGTGAAATGAAACATCTTTGCTATCACAAAGACATTGCTGAGTGAGTGATAGGGTTCACAGCTCTACATTCTGAGATATAGAATCTTCAGGCAAGACACAGGAATAAAAATCTGGAGGTGATGTTGCATTATTGATCATGGAATCTAATACTGCAATTAAGAGGGATGACATATGAAAAGGCTTCTCAATTGAGTCCATATAGGTCAAACTTAAAAAAAACAAAAAGTCGCCAATCCCTTTCATTACTGGGAGTGGATTGTAGACCCCCAAACAGTCAGGGAGGGAAGACGACCAGATATGTAGGCAAATTTCAGAGGTGTAAAAACAATGAGGTAATTATAGTAGGGCTTTTCAAATGCCCCAACATAAACTGACACAAAGTCTGAAAGACTTAAAGGTAATGGAATTCTTAAAATGTATCCAGAAAAGTTTTTTAAGCAACATTAGAAATTGCGACAAGCAATGGGGCAGTGCTGAACCTAATTTTAAGGGATGATGCTGGGTGACTAGAAATGTCATTGGAAGAGCATTTTAGTGATAGTAGCCATAATTTGGTAAACTTTAAGGTAGTCATGGAAAAGGATAAAGATGGAGCAGAAATAAAGGTTTTAAATTGTGACAAGGCCAATTTTAATATGAAAGGACAGGATGTTGTCTAAATGGACTGGGAGCAGAAAATTGTTGGAAAATCTACATCAAAGCAGTGGGACTCTTTCAAAAAGAAAACACTGTGCAGAGCTTTTGTGTTCATGTAAAGGTGAAGAGTGGGATCAGAAATTCCAGAAAACCTTGGATATCAAGGAATTTACAGGCTCTGACAAGGAGAAAGGGGAGCTTATGGTAAATACTGAGGACTCAGAGCACCAGAAGAAGCATAAAGAAAGTTCAGGGTGTTACTTAGAAAATAAATTCGGAAAGATTAGATTAGATTACATTACATTACAGTGTGGTAACAGGCCCTTCAGCCCAACAAGTCCACACCTACCCACCGAAGTGTAACCCACCCATACCCCTACCCCTACATTTACCCCTTACCTAACACTATGGGGCAATTTAGCATGGCCAATTCACCTGACCTGCACATCTTTGGACTGTGAGAGGAAACCGGAGCACCCGGAGGAAACCCACGCAGACACGGGGAGAACGTGCAAACTCCACGCAGTCAGTCGCCTGAGGCAGGAATTGAACCCGGGTTTCTGGTGCTGTGAGGCAGCAGTGCTAACCACTGTGCCATCATGCCGCCCACAAAGTGAAGAGGAGTTGTGAAAAACACTGATGGGTAAAATAAAGAAAAATCCTAAGGCATTGTCTAAGTATATTAGGGGCAAGAATCCAACCAGAGAAAACTGAAGATTTTTAGGTACTTAAGTGAAAAACTATGCATGGAGCTGGATGATGTAGGTAAGGCGTTAAATGAGTGCTTTATATTTGTATTCACGATAGAGAAGAATGATATAGGTATAGAAATCAGGGAAGAGGACTGTGAAATACTGGAACAAATTATAATTGAGTGGGAGGATGGGAGAGTGGGAGGATTAAAATTAGTGAGTTCCCCAGGCCCACATCACATGGGGACTTATGTGGGAGGTAAGGGAGGAGATAGCGGGGATTCTAACATTCATTTTCAAATCCTCTCTGGACATAGTTGAGGAGCTAGAGGATAGTTAATATGGTTACATGAATCAAGAAGCGTTGTAGAGAAAAACCGTGTAACTATAGGCCAGTGAGTACAACATCAGTGAGAGAAAAGCTATTAGAAACGGTTCTAAAGTACAAAATTAATCTCCATTTGGAGAAGCAAGGATTAATCAAGAGTAGTCAGCTTGGCTTTGTCAGGAGGAGATTTTGTTTGAAAGGTTTGTTTGAGGTTTTGCCGAGGTGATTAGATATCTGGATGAGGACAGTGCAATGGGTGTCGTCTAAATGGGAGGCTTTTGATAAGGTTTTGCATAGATGACTGGCCAAGAAGATAAGAGGCCAAGGGAACAAGGGCTTTTTGGCAAATTTGGCTTCGTGACAAAAGTCAGAGGGTGATAGT
Source organism: Chiloscyllium punctatum (assembly GCF_047496795.1). Classification (NCBI taxonomy): domain Eukaryota; kingdom Metazoa; phylum Chordata; class Chondrichthyes; order Orectolobiformes; family Hemiscylliidae; genus Chiloscyllium; species Chiloscyllium punctatum. The sequence goes on along the minus strand of NC_092776.1, from coordinate 46,357,135 downwards.
GGAAGGTTGGTTTTGTAACTGATTGTCTGTATCGATAAGCATACTGGAGGGTTTGGTGCTGGGTCTTTTGCTTTTGTAGTGCACATTAATGATCTAGACAGGTAGGAAGCTTGATCGCTAATTTTTTGGTGACATGAAAATTGGTATGATAAACAGCAAGGAGGAAAGCCTTAGGCTATAGGATGATATAGATGGGCTAGTCTGACGGGCAGAGAAATGGCAAAAGAAGTTTACTCCTGAAAGATATGAGAAGAGCCATTTGTCGAAGAGTAGCAGTAAGTATAGAGGATCAGAGGGATCTTATGCATGTCTACAGATCCTTGAAGACAACAGGACAAGTGGATAACGTGTTTAACAAGGCATGTGGGAATCTTGCCTTTATTAGTTAAGATATTGAATACAAGTGCAAGGAGAATATAATAAAGCTGTATAAGACATTTTTTAGGCCACAGCTGGAGGATTATGTGCAGTTCAGTTGCCACAAACAGGAATGATGTGATTGCACTAGAGCAGGTTCAAAGGAGATTCACCAGATTAATACCTAGGTAGCAGCTTACAGCTATGAAGAAAGGCTACATAGGTTGGGATGGTTTTCCTTATGTTATGGACTAGGCCAGACCACTCAGAACATTCTTATGCAGGCAGCCCAGACCATAACTTTGCAATTTGTTTCGGTAAGTGTACAGTGCAAATTACCCAGAGTAAGTTAGCGAGGTTAACTATCAGATTAAAAACAGACAAAAATTTATTCATAAAATTACAATGAACCATAAAGAACCCCTACAGAACTCAGTCTATCCAAACTAGACTTAATTATACTGTTCCGAATACACACAATAGTCCCAAGAAGCAAACACCCTTAGAAGCTAGTATAAATGAATGGAACAGATGCTTACAGGTTGAAGTTAGGAGGGCAGAGAGAGAGAGAGAGTTTGTTTCCACACAGCTCACTTTTGAACTCCCAACTAGTTCTGGACTGAAATAAACTGCTCAGCTTAGAGAGCTGACCATTCACCTTTCATCATACAGGTCACTTCTAAAACAGGACCACTTTGGCCTGAGGTTTACATATAAACAAAAAGGCCTCTCAATACCTTTAAATCTCTGTACCAAACCAGACTAATTGGCACAGAGAGTGGTTTATTACCCCTCTGAAAAAAACCAAGGACATAATATGCTTGAGAAAAGGAACAGCTTTTAGAAAAAAGAAACTAGCTTTGTGATACTTACATCAGAAAAGGCTGAGGGAGGGAACCTGACTGAAGTATACCAAATTTATCTTGATAAAATAGATAGGAAGAATTTCTTTTCCCTTAATAGAGGTTAAGATAAGATAAGATAAAGGTTAGGAGGCTTAGCGGTGTTTTAAGGAAGAATGGATTTTCTGATCTTACCGCTGAGCTGGTGGGGCCATGGCAAAAGACACAAAAGGATAATCATGCTGGATCTTCTGGGGTTGACCTCATTGCATCCTCATAAAGCCTCCAGCCCAAATTACCCCAGCAGCTAGGATCTAATTGACTAAAATGATAGAAGTTTGCAGTACAAGATTAAGAAGAATTTATATTTCTTTCAAGAGTTTTATGAATACTTCATTCTACAAAGTAGCTGTTCAGCTGCTGCCATACAAAATTGGTGAAATAGGGGCTGCCCTTTAGATGCGCCAAAGAGAATTGTTTGGATTGCGCAAGAGGGAATGGTGAAAGAGAGAGAACAGTTTAGTATTTATGTATGGAAGGGAGGGGAAGGGAATATGGTACACCTGCAGTACGCGTTAAACAACAGAGGGCTGTCAGTTTTTCAATATGTACCACCAGTAAGTGAGTTCCTTGCCACCTCCAGTGTGCACTTAGAAAAGGAGCAGATGAGAAGGAATTTTGACAACATTAGAAAATCTGTCAATTTATAATGACAAGCTGTTCTCATTTTAAAAGATATGGAAAAATAAATATACATACCAGTTTCCATTCAGCCTCTTACGTCTTGAATGAGACTTTGTGTAATACACCCTAGTTGCCTCACAACACTTTCTTAGCTTCACATCGCTTATTATGCAATAGATTGTACTTTCTGACAGCAAATTAAAACATTTGTCTTGCTAGTATCTGTTGTGGTGAATCAACATAACAGACCTCCAAAAGAATCCAACTTCATGATTTGTGTTCAGCTATTAATGTACACTGTGGCATAAATGTTGAGCATTTTGGTGTCTGTGTTTGTAAATGTTCAACTTCTGAACAGTACATCTCTGCTTGCAGGACAAGGCAAGCCAAGACGTTTCTAAATCAACATGGGTAGAGGATCAATAACTTTAAGCCGTTATGCAGTTTGAAGAAGCTACTTTCCAGAATGTTGGAGTTACGTTGAAAACGTACAAATTAGCAGCAGGAGTAGCCATTCAATCCCTCGAGCCTGCTACACCATACAGTAATCTTTCTGCACCTTACGAAAAGAATTTATTTACCTGTGCCTTAAAAATACTCAGAAGAAACTTCCAAAGACTTATAGCCCTCTGAGACAAAAAAAATGGCCTAATCTCTTTCATAAATGAATGTTTATACAGTCCCTGCATAATTCTAGATTCTTCTGCAAGAGGAAAGATTCTCTCCACATCCATCCTGTCAATATCTCTCAGGATCTTACATATTTCAACAAAGTCACTTCTTATTCTTCCAAACTCCAATGAATACAAGCCTAGACTGTCCATCCTTTCCCCAGAAGACAACCTGATAAGAGAACATAAAATGCGATGAAACCCAAACACCCCTAGGCTATGGGAAGCTGTGATTCTTTGTCATTTTCAGAACTCACTTGGGGGGCAGCATAGTGGCTCAGTGGTTAGCACTGTTGCCTCACAGCGCCAGGCACCCAGGTTTGATTCTAGCCTCGGGCAACTGTCTATGTGGAGTTTGCACATTCTCCCTGTGTCTGTGTGGGTTTCCTCCGGGTGCTCCAGTTTCCTCCATAGTCCAAAGATGTGCAGGTTAGGTGAATTGGCTATGCTAAATTGTCCATAGTGTTCAGGGATGTGCAGGCTAGGTAGGTTAGCCATGGGGAATAAAGGGATAGAGAACAGGGTGGATCTAGGTGGGAAGCTCTTCGTAGGGACGCTGTGGACTCAATGGGCTGACTGGCCTGCTTTCGACAAAAAATAAAATAAAGCACAATATGTTAGGCTGCAGCTAGCATTATAAGATATTGTCAACTTCTTGTTTCTTTGCGGGATGTATAAGTTAAAAAAATGCAATAACTCTAAATGTGCTGTAGTGTAGGAATGTTTAACTGAGTTGCTGTCTACCAGAGGAATCTCGAAAGCTGAAGGACCATTAGCCAAAGAGGAGCCCCAGTGGTGCAGTAGGGATATTTTTGTGGATCCTTATTCTACTTGGTATAGAGTTGTTGGCTAGTTTTTCTCTAGCTTTAACACATTGGGCTTAGAAGTCATGAGTCATTCGCAGGAACTCAATGCCTTTATTGATAACCAGAAGTTTGTGTTCACAAATTTCTTTATGTGCTGTGGTATGGCTGAATTAATTATGGATGAAGCTGCTCCCTCTTTGGAATGCGTCACACCTTTTAATAAGGCACTTTCAGAAGGGCAATAGCATGCATGACATTTATCCTTCATATCCATATGTAAATCAGTGCTTATCTTGCCATTTCATACTTAAACTTGTCACATATTGGACAAAAGCATTTTAGATTGACGTAAAATTGTATTAAAAGTCTGACGAACCTCTTGAATTGGCATTCTACAATTAGGATTCCCTACTCCATTTCCTATTGGCCCTAGTCAGTGTCTCTCACCACTTCCTCCTGAAATGGACCAGGCCAGTCCCTCCAAACATTTCAAGACCCTGACTTTGTTAGTTGTTTTAAGCAGATATAACGCAGATAATCCAGGAGGGATACAGTTGGTCAAACCACTTAGTTTTAAACTATTTACAATTTATTTACAAGATTACCAAATGAACTACAAACAAAAGAGAACGGAATACCGAATAAGTTAACCTATCCAAAAGCCCAACAGATCATACCAACTTAATGATGCTGTTCCAATACTTGCAACAATCCCTATAAACACCCCTTGACACAAAAGGTAACATAGAGTATCTGACAGATGTCAGAGAGTGGGAGTATCACAATGGACCTGCTTCTTTGTGTCCAGCAGTTTCACAACTGTCTGATGGCTTCCAGTGAATAGCCAGATCAAAGCCAAGAAAAGCTGAGCTGGGAGAACTCGCCACTGCATTTTCATTGTATAGATTTTTTTTTAAACTTGAAAGCCTTTGAAAGCCTTTTATCTGAGGTAGTATCTGTTAGTTATAATCAAACTGGCCCTAAAACCCCTCCAAGCCCAGACTTTTTGGAACCTGTGATTTTATGACCTGAGAAAAAAACAAGGACAACATAACCTTGTTAAAGGAGCATCATCATCACATTCGGCTCTTTAAAAAAAAACCCATTAATATCCAAAGATGGTTCATTTTAAAACCCCTTAATCCTAAATTGTTAGTACACTGCAACACCCATATACATTACATTGACAATAATCATGCAAAGATGCACTACTATATTTTGTTTCAGTCTGTTTTACTCCTGTCACCATACGCCTCTGTTTCCCATTCAAGTCTTGACAATGCATTGGCAATCACATTTTCCCATCCTGCCACAGGCACGATTTTCAAATTAATTGGCTATAACAACAAGCTCCATCTAAGCAGTCTGGCATTTTTGTTGTTAAATTTCTCCACAAACTTCAATGGGTTATGGTCAGTGTATATGATTGCCTCAAATACTTACTGGTAACATAAACATTGAAATGTGACACCAACACAAAGCTCAAAGACTCCTTCTCAACTGTCAAATACTTCTGCTGATAAATGTTCAGTTTCCTGGAGAAATACCCAATAGGTCTTTCTATCTTATCGTCATCTTCCTGCAAGAGCACAGCATCGACACCCACATCACTTGCATCGATAGCCACCTTTTAACGGCTTTGCATAATTAGGTGTGGCTAATACTGGGGCAGTGGTTAACACAGCTTTCAGGCTGTCGAATGCCTTTTGACAGTTGTGCACAGAAACTTTCTTGCCTTTCTTTAGCAATTCAGTGAGTGGAGCAGACGCACTGCTAAAATTTGGTCCAAATTTTTGATAAAATCCACTCAGTCCCAGGAACCAAGGGACTGCTCTTTTTGTCAGTGGTGCAGGAAACTTGCCCAATTACCTTTGGTTTTGCATTCTGTAGGGCCATTTGTCCATGTCCAATAACATGGCCCAAGAAAGTGACTTGGGTTTTGGCAAATTCACTTTTAACCAGGTTTATCACCAGTCCTGCCTTTCAAAGTCAATCAAACAAGTCTAATAAATGTTGTAAATGTTCCTTCCATGTGTGACTAAAAATTATCAGATCATCATTATATACAACGCAATTGCGTAACCCAGCAATAACTTTATTAGTTAGGCTCTGAAATGTGGACGGAGCATTTTCATACCGAATGGCATGACTTTAAACTGATACAGTTCATTCGGCGTTACAGAAGCTGAATTTGCCTTTGCTCTTTCAAACAAAGGTACCTGCCAGTATCCTCTGAGCAAGTCCAACCTAGAAATATAAGTTGTTTGTCGTCTTGGAGCATGCGTTCAACCTTCTTTAGAGCCTGTGCCAACTTTGGAGAGTTTTATCTGTAACAATGTTGCTTATTCAGAACAGTATCTCCTATATCTACATTATACATTATTAGGTTAGTACTTCCCAGCTTATTTCTGCATATCTCTCTATGTGATAGTAGTAACTCTTTCAGGTCATTTTGATTTTCCTCTGGAAGGCAACTCAATAATTTATCCCAATTTTTGACAACTTCCTTATTATCCAATTTAATTTGAGGAATGTCCAATTCAGAATCCTCTGAACTTGGTTCTTCCCTCTACATTGTAACCGATAACACATTCTCCTCTGGCTTTCTTTCCCTGTCAAAATACCTTTTGAGCATACTAACATGACATATTCTGTGACGTTTCTTTCTGTCTGAGTCCTTATCAAATAGTTTACCTCGCTCAAATTCCTTTCGACTTGATAAGTTCCACTAAACCTTGCTTTTAAAGTTAAAAGCCACATAACATCAGGTTATAGTCCAACAGTTTATTTGGAAACACTGGCTTTCGGAGCGCTGCTCCATCATCAGGAGGCTATAGAGCAGGACCATATGATACAGAATTTATAGCAAACAATTACAGTATCATGCAACTGAAATGATATATTGAACAAGATTGCTGTAAAATCTTTCATCTTTTAGAGTGTGTTGCAGATTTTGTTTCATTAATATGTAAATTCCAGAACTACTTTTAAATCACATTCTTGAGATAACTTAAGGTTTTATATCTCAGCTCAGACAGTACATTAAGGGTATGAGGTTAGAGTCTGTCTGTATCCCAATCTTGAGTCAAACTGGTTCTATTTCCCATAGCAAAATTGTGAGTTTTTGATTTCTTGTCTGCTTCCCATTTCATTGTATGCTGTGGTACTTTTAAATGCTGTCTAGCCAACTCCCCAGCTCTATTTAATCATTCTCAAAAATTTTACATATAGTCCAAACATGTGGTCTCTGAATTGTGACTTACCAAGTTCTCCTTAATCAGTTTTATTGGTCCTCTCACTTCATGCCCAAAAATAATTCAAATGGATTGAATTTGGTCGATTCATTTGATGCATCACTGATCGCCAAAAGCACAAATAGAATTCCTTTATCCCAATCATTTGGATAAACTTGACCATAAGCCCTCGAAATGATCTTTGATGTCTGATACCACCTTTCTAGTGCTCCCTGCAATTCTGGATGGTATGCAGTAGATTTGAATGGTTTTATTCATAAACGTCCATAAATTCCTTGTATAATTTTGATGTGAACTTTGATCCTTGATCTGATTGTATCTCTGTGGGTAGTCTGTATCTAGTGAAAAGTTTGAGTAATTGCTACACAATCCTTTTAGTCGTGATATGATGTAATGGGACAGCCTCCAGAAATCTAGTGGACACATCCATTTTGTTAACAAATACTGATTCCAAACTTTGTTTTAGGTAGGGGTCCTACACAATCAATTAAGACTGTTGTAAAAGGTTTCTCAAATGCAGGAATAGGTATTAAAGGTGCGGGTTTTATTACTGCCTGTGGTTTTACAATTACCTGACATGTATTACTTCCTTGTGCAGTCCAGGCCAGTAAAAATGTTTTTGTATTTTAACTTGAGTTTTTTAAACTCCTAAATTACACTCTAGTGGTAGTTCATACGCTACCTACAATATCTCTTTTCTTTCACCCACTGGCAATACGACTTGATGAACATTTGCTCATTTCTCATCTGCCTGAATATGTGATGGTCTCCATTTCCTCAATAAGACATAATTTTTAAGATAATAACATTCAGGGATACATTAGGATTCTTCTTCTTCTATGTATTCCTTTTGATACAATTGCTTTAAATTTTCATCCTTCTGCTATAACTCAGTTAATTTATCTGAGCTGAAGATGTCTGCTTTGTCATCTGTCTGCTCCTGGTTTGTTTCAACCATTTTATCCAACAGGGTCTCTGCTAATTCCACTTCAACTTTCTTATCTGTACTGTTTGATCTCTTCTGTTTCAACTGGTGACCTTGTTACCACACAGTCAGGAAAAATCCCAAGATATGTGTCCTGCAATAATTCAGTTTCCATGAGCTTTTCAACCACAGTAGGCAGCACTCCTACCTGTGAACCATCTATACCATTAGCAAGGACAAATTGTATTCCTAGAGCTGAGGGTTTGTCGTGTATTCCCACCATGACTTCCCCACTCTTCACTGGACACTCTCAACTCACTTTACCTAATTGAGTGCATCTTGTCTCACTGTGAATTCCCATTACTATTACCTTTTCTGGCAGTAGTCCTTCAGAAGTACATATCTCCTCATCTTTCAACATCACAGATTGAGAGGATCCTGTATCTTTTAATATCATAACCTCTTTACCTGCTACTCCTGACCTACGCGAGCAAACTTTATCTTGGTATATGTTTTAAGAAGATCTGGCTCTTCATCATTAATCAACTTCCAACCACTGTTTAAACCAACAGGATTCAACACCCAGAGCAAAAGATACTAACACCTACCACTTGCTGCCTTCGAGGCCAATAACCCTAATCCCAATTTGGAACTGTAGAACAAATCCAGCAAAGAGCCTCCAATCTGTTATAGATTAGGCCAGACTCCCTCAAAACATTTCAATAAAGTAGCCCAGACTCCTAACTTTGCTAGTTGTTTTATGCAGATATAACACGGATACACCAGGACGGATGCAGTTGGTCAAACTATTTACAATTTATTTACAAGATTGCCAAATGAAACACAAACAAAAGAGAAGAGAATGCCAAACAATTTAACCATTCGGAAAACCCAACAGCTTATGGTGGCTCAGTAGTTAGCACTGCTGCCTCACAGTGCCAAGGACCCAGGTTCAGATCCAGCCTCAGGCGGCTGGATTCCTGTCTGCGTGGAGTTTGCACATTCTCCCTGTGCCTGCGTGGGTTTCCTCCGCAGTGCTCCAGTTTCCTCCCACAGTCCAAAGATGTGCAGGTCAGGTAATTTGGCCATGCTAAATTGCCCATAGTGATAAGTGCATTAGTGGGGAGTAGTGGAATGGTTCTGGGTGGGTTATTGTTTGGAGGGTCAGTGTGGACTTTTTTGGGCTGAAGGGCCTGTTTCCGCACTGTAGGGAATCTCATCTCATCTCATCCCAACTTAATGATGCTGTTCCAATACTTGCAACAATCCCCATAAACACCCCTTGACACAAAAGGTAAAATCAAACACAGGGTCTTATAGGAGAGAGGTTGGAGATAGAGTTCAGCATGGACCTGCTTCTTTGGGTCCAGCAGCTTGACAACTGCCTGACTGCTTTCAGTGAATAGCCAGACCAAACCCGTGAAAAGCTGATCTGGGAGACCTGGTCACTCCCCTTTTGTTGTATAAATGTTTATATTACAAACTTTAAAGCCTTTTGCCTGGGGCAGTATCTGTTAGTTGTAATCAATCTAGCCCTAAAACCCATCAAAGCCCAGATTTATCAGAACCTGTGTTTTTACGACCTATTGAGAAAAACCAAAGACAACTGAACCTTGTTAAAGGAGCAGCAGCATCATGCTCCCCATCTCTGAACTCCATTGAATGTACTGTGAGACTGGTAGGTAAAATGCCAGTGTCTGAAAAACATTGGCAACTAGGGCTCAGAGGTATGTATACAGATGCCAGTTCTACAAACAAGGCAATGGGAGAGATCACTTTGCATCATGAGTAGGGATTATTTCATGTGTGGCACTGGCAGCAAAACTTGATTTTTCAGAATCAGCATGTTCAGCCACCAAAAGAAAGTGCCACAGATGATCTCACCTGGCCCCACCAAAATTCTGGGGCTGCATTCCGATCATGTGAAATGATGCCAATCAGTTACTATATGTATATCAGAAACATAAAAATATGATAGCTCCTTCTTTTTCCCTTGTCACTTTCTGTTTTCCTACCAGAGCTATGATGCTTACATCGTGGAATATCATTTCTAAATAGCTATCCATCAGGCAGAAAACTGGATAGATGGATGTTGTGCAAGTCTGATAGTGTATTCTACCCACGTCATTGTGCTTGAAAATTAATTGCATGTGGCCACGAGTTATTGGGCCATTAAATGAAGAGCTAATTAGCTTGATACTGCTATATGTTACCAAGTGATTCCCTTTCCTTCTAAGAGCCATGCACTCCATTTCAATGAGATGCCATTCTGACTACTATTCACAATCCCCAGCCAATAGCTTTGAGGAAAAAGAAACCGGTGTTGGCCCAATCTGAAGATTGAAGAATGGAAAAGACATATCACTTGCATATGCCATAAAACTGAAGCTATCTTGCTCTTGACACTATATTGATCTGTTTTCACTGGTGACATTTTGATGATTACACTGTAGGTGTACTTGATTTGAACACAGGAATTTAGCTAAAAGAAGGACCTACCAAAACTAACAGTGCACCGCTTTTGCGAATTAAGTGTGATGTTCCTTGTTTGAAAAGTACTCCAATGTTATCAGCTGAAATATGCTCAAATGGACAAATACTTGTATCATAGGGGTCCTCCCAACTCTTTTGTTCTTACATTTTAAGTCATTCAAGATAGCTTCCTGTCATTTATGTCCTACTGTATCTAAAGAGGCTGTAATAATACCTCATGGATGCAGATACTGCAGAGAAACTTAGACATTCTGAAGATTCCATCTGAACTACATGTTCCAGTGGGCGGCATGGTGGCACGGTGGTTAGCACTGCTGCCTCACAGCACCAGGGTCCCAGGTTCCGTGCCAGCCTCGGGGGGACTGTCTGTGTGGAGTTTGCACATTCTGTTTGTGTCTGCGTGGGTTTCCTCCGGGTGCTCCAGTTTCCTCCCACAGTCCAAAGATGTACAGGTCAGTTGAATTGGTCATGCTAAATAGTGTTAGGTGCATTAGTCAGAGGGAAATGGGACTGGGTGGGTTACTGTTCTGAGGGTCAGTGTGGACTTGTTGGGCCGAAGGGCCTGTTTCCACATTGTAAGGAATCTAATCTAATAGACAAGAAGTATGCGGTAGGTGCAGCTAACTTATTTTGTCATTGCATAGTTTGGAATTCTCCATGAAATCCTGACTTTTGTGTTTCTTGTTTAAGATTTCCATACCAAAGAACACATGAAGTTTAAATATATCAAAGATGGATATCAAATAATACAAACATGTGTTTCTTAGCTTACTTCATTCCCACTTAGAACATAGAACATAGAAAACTACAGCACAGAACAGGCCCTTTAGCCCACAATGTTGTGCCGAGGTTTAATCCTAATGTAAAATATAATATCTTAACCTATGCATCCCTCAACTCACTGCTATCCATGTGCATATCCAGCAGTCACTTAAATGTCCCTAATGACTCTGCTTCCACCACCACAGCTGGCAACGCATTCCATGCATTCACAGCTCTCTGCATAAAGAACCAACCTTTGATGTTTTCTTTATACCTTCCTCCTAATATCTTCAAACTATGACTCCTCGTACCAGCCAATCCTGCCCTGGGGAAAAGTCTCTGGCTATTGACTCTATCTATTCCACTCATTATTTTGTATACCTCGATCAGGTCTCCTCTCTTCCTCCTTCTCTCCAGAGAGAAAAGTCCGAGCTTATTCAACCTTTCTTCATAAGACAAGCCCTCCAGTCCAGGCAGCATCCTGGTAAACCTTCTTTGCACCCTCTCCAAAGCCTCTGTATCTTTCCAATAGTAGGGTGACCAGAACTGGACACAATATTCCAAGTGTGGTCTCACCAGGAACTTGTAGAGCTGTAGCAAAACCTCGCGACTCTTAAACTTGATTCCCCTGTTAGTGAAAGCCAGAACACCATACGCTTTCTTAACAACCCTATCCACTTGGGTGGCCACTTTGAGAGATCTATGTACTTGCACACCCAGATCCCTCTGTTCCTCCACACTGCCAGGAATCCTATATTCAGCATTCGAGTTTGACCTTCCAAAGTGCATCACTTCGCATTTATCCAGGTTGAACTCCATCTGCCATTTCTCAGCCCTGCTCTGCATCCTGTCTATGTCGCGCTGCAGACTGCAGTAGCCCTCTATTACTATTGACGACACGTCCAACCTTTGTGTCATCTGCAAATTTACTAACCCACCCCTCATCCAAGTAATTTATAAAAACTACAAAGAGCAGAGGCCCAAGAACAGAGACCTGTGGGACCCCACTCAAAACTGACCTCCAGGCAGAATACTTTCCATCTACAACCACTCTCTGCCTTCTGTCAGCCAGCCCTTCCCTAGAAAGCTGGCCATGTGAGAGGTAATAAAATAAGACCTGGTGAGGGTGACACCTTTCAGCTGCCTTGCCATAGTTCCTCATCCATCAGTTAATTTTGATAGAGTACTATCAGCTTACCTTTTGATCATAAAAACTGGGAGACCTAAATTGTTGATTGTGGATTCAGCAGTGAAAATGAGTCTGGTCATTCAGCTATGAAGTAACACTAAGTATTTTGAAATAAACTGATAAACTGCACAGCCACAAAGCAGTTTCCCATGAAACATTTTCTTAGTACATTAGTTTCCATCGATGTTCCATTTCAACTTGCTTCTATATTACTGTAGCTAGTTTTTGGAAGTACTTTGTTAGCATCAGGTTTTAGCATTATATTTGTTCTAAGAAATATTTTAGAATATACTTTATATAATGATCATAATGGGAAAATGTACATAGCATGTGTAATAATGTGTACAAAAGCACACCTTCAATTTTGTCAACAGGGTAAGGCACCTCACAATACCCATACACAGGCAGACATGAGAGGATATCTGTGTCTCATAAATCCATGTGACACTTCATAGGTATTTAGCCCTAATGTCTACCATGCTAAAAGGTTGCTACATCCATTTGCTAATTAATGAGAAACATGTTTATTGTCTGGTGCTATATGCCAAATTTCACATGAAACTGAATTAGACATTGTCTGACTCATCTGATACTGGCAACACAAGTCAGACAAAAATGGAAGAAACCGCACATTAATGGAAAAATGTGGCACATCACTATCTGACAGCTTAACCAGTGCATGATCCTTGTAATTTCATTTATGTGGTGAATATGAAACTACTTATAAAAACCTCAGTGGTAAATTAATTTTAGGGTTTCCTCTAACAATTTCCTCTAACTACTTTCAGCACTTGGAAGTAACCTAAAGCAAGACTGAGATTTAAAAACTTAAAGTTTAAAATTCACCAGGAAACCAGTTAATGTGCCTTAAAATTTTACCTGTGACTCAACAGTATTTCTAACGATGTAAGAGACAAGTTAAAATGCGGAATATCTATTATGTAAAACCATTTTACCAACTTATTTCTCAGAAGATGCCCTGAAACCTTTAAATGACTTTGTTTGAAACAATTAATTTTTCGAACAGGAATAAAAGCCCCTCCTTCGCTTAGATTTTTTTCCAAAGCAGAAGTGCTTTTGTACTAATTTAATGCTATTCTTTGCCCAGATGGTTCACTGCCTAACTAGAAAGTTATATAAACAATAAACTTCAGTAGTTCACTTGTAGCCTTTTCAATTTCTAGGTATGTTTTCTTTACATTTAAAACATGACATGGAGGCATCCTAAATCAAAGTCAAAGATCTAAGTAACATTTGTTTCACTCCATTGACATGGGCAACTAGTGTCTGCTAGATAGATCATCAATTTGTTCAATTGGTAATTAACCTAGCACAAAGACATCGTAAAAACTGAAACTCCCAGAAGACTAAGATCAAGGAGCAAATTATTGTAGATGCTGGAATCTGTACTGAAAACAAAAAGTGCTGGAAATCACACCTGGTCAGGCAGCATTTGTGGAGAGAGAGCAAACTAACATTTCAAGTCTAACATTTCATCAGAGTTCTGATGAAGTCATCTCGACTCAAAATGTTAGCTTGCTCTCTCTCCACAGATACTGCCTGACCCACTGTGATTTCCTACATTTTTTGATTCCAAGACTAAGATCAACCAGCCTGATTGAAGAGAAGAATTCCAAAAAGCTGTTCACAATCAGTCTGGAAAATCTTGGCACGTCCAACTCCATTCTGAACCCAAGCAACGAATGTTTGGCAACAAAGACCTCCACAATTCAATTATGTCTTAGTGTACAGCGTAGTTGCTGTCAACTCCTGTATCACAGTGAGTCTTGGACTGTGTATCACTGACACATAGGAGTGTTTGAGAAATTCCACCAGCATACCTTTGCTGTATTTTTTGGATTCAATGGAAGGACTATCAAACGAACACAAACATTTTTTTCCCTCGAGGCCAGCTCTACAAATATTCAGTCAAAACGTCTTCTCTGATTTCGGATAGATGGATTATGTGTCCAGATGGCTGCAAAGTATTTTCCCTACCAGAATCTGTTTTCTCACCTCTCAAACAGCCAGCAGTCCAGGAAAGGACAAAGAAAATGCAACAAAGATGCTGAAGTTTATCTTGAAGCACAGCAGACTGACATTAATGATTGGTATGTGTTTGTTACTAGTCATTCCAAATGGCAATAACTTGGCCATCAAGTTGTTTCATCCTTAATGAAGTAGAGTGGCAACAGGGAAGGAAAAAGAAAGAAGCAAATTCTAGATTCCGCAATGTCCTTGCTGCACTTGCTTAAAGCGTTGAGAATTGGCCTGTTCAGTCACATAAATACCCAAAGCGGAAATTTGCAACAAAGTCATCTTCGAATAGAGAGACAGCTGATTTTGATATGCTACTACCATTTGTGGCATTGTATAAGGCTCCATGTTTACTTATTCAACTTTACAGAAAAGGATAAAGAAAATAATGTCAAATTGTTATGTAGTTTCTTCTTCAAGCATAATACAGTAGCGCCTCGACTTATGAACTTAATCCGTTCCGGGACCCGGTTCACGAACCGAAAGGTTCGCGAACTGAATCAATTTTTCCCATTGTTCGGATAGTGTAAGAATGCTTGAACGGCTGTTCACAGCGCACGCGCCAAAGACAAACTAAATGAGATCACGCAGGGCCCGAGAGCTTTTGCGTTCAACAAGCACGTAGCAAAGCAGAACAATGAAACCACGTGGTCGCACGGGGGCTTTTTGCGTTCGTGCTTTCGTTTGTACCTTGAATTTCATACATACGTTGAAGAAAACTTTTACGTAAAATCCTGTTTGTAAACCGATTTGTACGTGAACAGGGTCATTCGTATGTCGAGGCGCTACTGTATTGTCAATTATTCAGTCCCAGACTAGCAAGGCTTCCTTTTGGCAGATGGAAAGAAGAGGAAGTATGTATGTGGTCAGGATTGTGTCATCCTGATGTTGACTGCTTAAACTTATCACCAATTTGATGTAGTTGGTTGACTTGGTTATAGCCTCACTGAGAAATGTGAGCCCATTATCATGTCTGATGACAGCGGTTCAGTGAGCTACGTGGCGAAATTTGTCTGAAATCAACTTGATGATTCGGTGTTCTAGGATCAGGGATGGAATTTTACTAAACCTATTTATCATGATGAGATTGATGCTTCTTGAAAAAATATAATCAATAAATATTCCATAAATTTTCCTTATTTGATAATATTTATTTTTAATTTTAGTATTCTGACTCAGACTTTGGGTGAAGTCTACAATTTAAAGCCAAAGTCCAAAATCTAGCGTAAAAGTGTGCATCACTTCAGGCTGCTTATAGGTTGGCTGTTCTGTTCTTGGTTGATTGCATTATTGTCTACTCAGTACACATGGATGCATGAGTAAGATTTTGTGACAGGAGTACTCATCCCTGACAGTACCTTCCATGGTTTGAGACCCTATCACCATATTTAAAGAGCCTGGACAACAATCAATTCCCTGCAAGCCATAGGTATCACTCAAGGTCTGGGAGTGGATGCTTGCAGTTAGGCGTTCTGGCCCTTCCACACATCCCCAGTCAGCCTGCCTCCTTTAACCGGACAGGTTTCATGCTTGGCCACTGTCTTTGACCTGGGTTCATTATATTCCAGCTCACCTCCCTTGATTACCTTCCTATTCTGTGCAGCTTTGAATATTGCTAACTGATCTTAACTGTGGCATGGCATAGATCAACACTCCCAAAGAGGATAAATCAGTAGCTGGTAGCTGAAAACCCAAATTACTCACTTGCACAGAACTTAATCGGGAAGGTGAACTTAATTCTTGCAAGCTGGCCTTTGAATGGGCATTCATGAGATGTAAAAGCATGTGAAAAGACGTCTTGACATTTGCCGTTGGGAAATTTGACTTGCTGTTAACGTATGGAGAGCTTAATTGGGTAAGATCATTCATCACTGAGATTCTAAATCTTAGCTATTTGCCCAATTAAAGTCCCCCACATGCCTTCCTTCCTCCTAGGACAGAATTTCTGACAGAAATCTTTACAAGACAAATAGGTGCTAAGACAGTCAGACAGGTAACATTAGCTGGTCCACCCAAACTGTCCTGTGTATCTTCTGTAGTCTCCTGAGAAAAGCAAAACAACAGATCAAAGTGCAAAGCACAATAGAAAAATTAGTTTGGAAATGTATTTTTAGTATTTGTAGGCATTCAAAACTCATAAACTGAAGATTAGAAAGGTGTGATGCACGAAAACAAAACATCTAATTAATCTAATCTTTTTAGGTTGGGTAACTTATATGCATAATCCATGGTCTTCCAACCTAGCAAAAAAAATTGTCAGTGTCCATAAAGTGTAATCTCCTTATTTATTATTTTATGAACCTCAAATGTGAATCTGTTGTTCTCTATAGCACATATGTTAAGAATCTTTAAGGCTATTTGGCTAGCTAAGGTATCTTTAAACAGGGAATTGTTCTTGAGTCTATTCACTGCGTCTTTTTGGTAGCCTTGATATCATGCAGGGTGCAAGAGCACCAGAACTGGACACAGTATTTTAAATTAAGCTGGTGAGTGTTATTGTCCTTGACTGCTTTGACTGCATATGACATTAAAAAGCCCCAACAAAGCTGAAGTCAATGGGAATGGGGATAAACTCTCCATTGGGATGAGTCATGCATAGCACAAACGAAGATGGTATGGTTGTAGGAGGTCAGTCATCTCACCTCCAGGAGATTACAGCAGCCAATTCCTCAGGGAAGTGACCTGGGTCCAACAGTCTTCAACTGCTCCATCAGTGACCTTTCCTCCATCATAAGACCAGAAATGGAGTTGTTCGCTGATGATAGCATAGTGTTCACTTGTGACTCCTCAGAAATTGAAGCAATTCATGTCTGTATGCACTAAGATATAGATAACATTCAGTGGTAACTTTCATTGATGCCATACATGTGCTAGTCAAGGAATCATCTCAAACAAGAGAAAATCCATCCATCTTGTCACTCAATGCCATTATGATCATTGAATTCCCCACAATCAACATCCTGGGAATAAAGTTGGTCAGAAGATGAATCCTGTGACTACAAGAGCAGGTCAAAAATTCGACAGTGAATAACTCCTCATCTTTTGATTCTCTGAAGTCTATCCATTATCTACAAGGCACATATCAGGAATATCATGGACTACTTCCCCTTGTCATCACAAGGTACAGCTCCAATAGCAGTCAGAAAACTCAACACCATCCAGGACAAAGCAGCCTGCTTGAGTGGCACTCCATCCACTGCTTAATATCCAATCACTCCACCAGTGTATGCATATTATACACAATATGCAGCAACCTGTCAAGTTTCTTTTGACAACATCTTCCAAGCATGTGACCTCGATCAGGTAGATAGAATGGTACGGAAGCAAAGACATAGAAACACCATCATTCACCAGTTTTTCTTCAAGTGACATACCATTCTCACTTGAAATTATATTGCCATTCCTTCGGCGTTGTTAGAGTAAATTTCATGGTACTCAGTTTCTGATAGCACTGTATGTGCACATTCTGGATTGCGGGGGATTAAGAAGGCAGCACACCACAACTTTGTAAAGAGCAATTGGAGATGAGTAGTAACTGCTGGCTCATGAAGCACACAGCCTATGAAAGATTTATTATATGATGCCTAAATCAGACTTTTTGCATGACAAAATAACCTGTTCCATGTCAGAACAAATCTGCCTGCAAAAAGTGCTTAGTAAGTGCTGTTTTCCTCCAGGTATACTAACTTTTGAAGTGAGTCTCTTACTGCTTTACTGTATTTTAGCTGGGCATGGACAACTTTGCTGTGAAGCACATGCACATTGACTTGGTGCAAATAAAAAAACGAGGCCACAGAAATTGAAGAAGACCAGTCAGTGGTAAAGCTTCTTCCTTGCCATTGTCCCACCTCCCTTACCTAAAAATGATAATAGCTTTTAAATTTTGCTATACCAAAGAGTGGAATGTCTGTCAATTGTGCATTGCAATTGTTGTGCAGCTCAATGGTATCCAGTCAAAATAGAATTGTGTGGCCAGGCACTGTTCAGATATATGCCCATCAGAAACAGGAATTAGATCTATTGATTGAGTGCTCCTTTTAACTGAATTTCAGTGTATGAAACCTTATTAATTTTTGAGGTTAATAACTGTGTAGTTATAGCATTATTTCTTGAGCCAATTATGATCTTTTCTTAATCTGGTTTCTCAAGGTTGGACAATACGCTCGAAGAAATTATATTTAAGCTGGTGCCTGGTCTTAAGGAAAGTAAGTGAACAGACTCATAAAACTCTTTATTGATCTTTCTAATGTTTAATAGACACAATTCCATTTTAAAAAACCATTAAATAACTAATAGTTAAAGATTATATACACAGCATGATGCAAGAAATATTTTTGAAAATTAAATTTTGCACAATTATTAATTTAACCATATTATTACACATATTTATAATCACAAACAATAGCCATTTCTAAGTAGTTGTGGAGACAATTGTTGGTTTAGATTTTATGTTTATATTTCTGATAAATAGCCCTGTGTCAGCCCCTTTAATTATTTTCCAAGCAAATTTTAAAATCAGTATTTATTTGTCGCTTTCATTTGCTGTTAACGTACGTGCACGTACAGCATGCACAGGTATCTGACAGTGCCAGTCAGACTGGCAGAGGAACTCAGTCTGTCCAGAGAGGAGCACTTGGTCTTTGTTAAATTCTCCCTTGAAGGGACAGCTGAGCTTGAGAGTTGACTGTCTGAGGAGAAACTGATGTGAAATGCATGTTTTATACCATTCTTTGAGGCAAACATTCCAATATAGGCAATGCAGCCAACTGCAGCACTCCCTCCAAAAGTTGTTCTGTCAAAGATAATTTGTCAATTACAATAGTTCCTAAGCAGATTGTAATTGAAATCTGTTGTGAAATATTAAAGCAAAGTTTGCAGCATTGAATTGAGATATGGTTGTTACTAAGCAGTGCATTATTTGCTTTTCGAATGACACTGCCTTCTACTTCAGAAATCAAAACCAGCATTCACTTAAAAATGAAAATATTGGAGCAGAGTTCATATTCTTAATTTCTTCTGTAAAAATTATTGATGTCATTGACAAAAAAGGCACTTCTTTGTGAAACTGGTTTAGTACCAACTTGGCATACTAAGGGCCATTCATTCTTTCCTTGTTAACATTTTTAAAGAATTACTTTATGAATAAGTGAACAAGCAAAGTAGAAAGCAGTCCTTTGACCTTTACAATGTCTTTACTACTAGTATGCCATCTTTCCAGTTTAAAACAAGCCCAAAGGCTAGCTATCTAAAAAGGGGTGCAAATGAATACGATGTCTTGATTAGATGATATTCAAGAAAAACATTGTGCAATGTTACAATACAAAACTTGAATTCATCACTACAGTCACAAAGAGTTGTTGCAGAATGGTGGAGCAAGATCAGAAGGATATTTTCCCATTGATGGGATGTGTGGATTGCTGACAAAGCTAGAATTTATTGCCCATTGAAAAAAATTGGTAGTAAGCTGCCTTCTTAATGCAGTCTATTTGGCGTAGTGCTGTAAGGAAGGAAGCTGCAGGATTGTGATCCCGCAGAGTAAAGGAATAGCAATATAGGGCAGTGTTTATATGTCACTGCCAGACATGTTTTTGGAAGGGTCCACATAAAATAGAATGAATGCCCAACCAACAAGCTTCCCTGAACACTTCAGAGAACTAGTTCGTGAAATTGGCAGCCTGCATGCCATATTAAACATATTATTAGAGATCAGTTGAGCTTCTTAAAATAATATGCTGCCCATGTTATAATATAGTTGGCATAGGCAGATAAGTGGGAGTAGACACCTATGTTTTTAATAGGAAAGAAGGATGGTACTCTCTGAGGGGTGCTTTTTGCAGTTTGGTTCAAAACTTCGCCCCACCCCCAGCTGTTCTATATATCAACTCTCCAAATCCACCCTACTCCCCTTTTCCACCACCTACCTTAAGTTGGCAAAATCCTCCCTGCCCAATACTTTGGATTTTCCTCTGTTGGGGGCCCTTTGGATTTTCTTTTTGAGACTGAGAGTGGTCCCAGCAGCATCTACTACCAAACTCTCGATGTTGCTAGTTTTGTTGGAGCTGCAGATTTGACGGCCAATGGATTTCTTTCCACTGAGGAGCTGAATCCCCACCTTTCACTAGTTAAGCCCCCCCACTGTATGCCATAGCTGCAGAGCAGACTATTGGATAGCAGGGGTGGTGAGCCATCAATCCACCATAAAATATTCTGCCCATAGTTCCAAGTTGGTATAATGCATGGCTTCAGCGTTATATTCCCTGCTGCTTACTGTAGAGAAAGAGAGGCAAGTTTGGGGAGGCAGGGGGCCAGGGTGAAATAGGAAGAAATGGTTCTCAGTACAGTTCTCACTGAGTGAGTTGCATTCAAGGTGCAGTTATCTGTTAATTCCGCACAAAAAGTGCAGTGTATATAGTTGAACATCTAATTATGGAATCTATAAATATTAGTCTCTCCTATAAGTTTGTTTAGGAGATGAAGTTATAAGTACCTTCTTGAAAATAGCTGCAATAACCATGCTGATACACTAAATGTGTTTACTTTCATTGTGCAAATTAACACTCAAATGCTATAAAATGGAAATTCTGAATTGTAAATGTTTGATAAGTTAGTTAAAATAATAGGTGTGCATATTTTCTGGAACACATATTTTCAACACATGAAATTGAAACTGCAAGTTAAATTTACAGAGATTAAACTATTACATAAAGTGTAATAGATACAACAGTGCCAGATGAGTATGTAAAATAGCAAGTAATTATTTCGCCAGTATGCTTCAGGTTGTGTTAGGCAGAGCTGCCACTGGAAGTTTGTGTGCTTGCAAGCTGTTTATTTATTGGAGAACTGCATAATGGTTAGCTGACTCCAGCCCTAAAAAGAACTGTGATACATTAATAAATGTGATGTATCCTTTGACGTGTAAAAGCTTCACTGTGCCATTTTAGTGCGCTTTACACATTCTCAAGGTGGATTATCAAAATATTTGTTGCTCTACCCTTTCTGTGACCATCTCAATGCTTGTGAAGTGGGAACAGCAACATTAAAACAGTGTCCTGATTGCATGTCTTTCTTTCAACAATGTTAATGCATTGAGATGGCATAGAAACTTTGGAAGAAAGCTGCTATGCACCCAGTACCTTACTTGGTGCAATTAATTCTACAAAAAGTAATTGGTTGTTGAAAATGAAAACATCCCCTTAGTTCTTCTTATGATGTTTAACATTTAGTAATGTTTGCCAAAACAAAAGTCCTCATGAGATCTTACTTTTCCACCTGGAGATATACAATCAAGTGAAATCTTACCATGTTGGCTTTATAACTTTTTAACTTGTTAACAATTTTAGCAAATACTTATGTTCTTTTGGCCAGTGGAAAAGCGGCAAGAAGAAGAATTCTGGAAAAAAAATAAACCACAAGAGAATGGAGAAGGTATGTTAACAAAATTAACGTAAAGATCTTATAGCCTTAGAATAGCTTGATTTATTTTCAAAGGATTGATAAATGTAGCCATTGCTAGAGAGGAAAAATTAAAGCTAGTATGATTCCAACTCTGTATTTCAGGAGCTTAAAATGTGTGAATTTTAACAAATTTCCACCCCACATATCTTTGCTTAAAATTATCGATCTTTCTCAGCCTCTTAAGTTGTTCAGTGTCCCTTAGCTGAGGATACCATTCCCCATGTGCACCTTTCTGCTACTGAATTTGAACTAGCCCAAGTGGTTAATGCAGACTTATTTGTCTTCCTAGTTTCCTTCCTCACTAATAAGAAATTTCTTATACAGTCAACAATTCCCACCTTTAAGAAAATAATGGGCAAGGACTTGAATATATGGAGGATTTGGGTTGTAAGGAGAGGCTGGATAGGCTGGGACTTTTTTCCTCTAGAACATAAGAGGTTAAGGGATGACCCTGTAGAGATTTATAGAATCATGAGAGACTTGGATAAGGTGAATAGCAAAAGTCCTTTCCCTCGGGTAGGAGAGTTCAAAACTAGAGGGCATAAGTTTAAAGTGAGTGGGGAAAGACTTAAAAGGCACCTGAGGAACAATGTTTTTCACACAGAGGGTGGTGCCTACGTAGAATGAGCTGCCAGAGGAACTGGTAAAGGTAGGTACAGTTACAAAGTTTAAAAGACATTTGGATAGGTAGATAAATAGGAAAGGTTTAGACGGATGTCTAATGGAACTAATTTAGTTTGAGAAACCTGGTCAGCATAGACAAGTTGGACTGAAGGATCTGTTTCTGTGCTGTACGACTCTCTGACGCAAAAACTACTGTGAAATTATTTTAGAAACAAGTCAATTGCATTCCAAGTCAAAAGTGTATTGTTGGGAAAGAATAACAGGTCAGGCAGCATCTGAGGAGCAGGAGAATCGACGTTTCGGGCTTAAGCTGATTTACAAACCTAACTGCCCGGTCGACCCATTGTCTCAGCCTGCACCTGTCCCATTGAAATCATCTCTTCCTACCTCGACACCATCCTGTCCCTCTTAGTCTAGGAATTCCCTGCCTATGTTCATGAACACCATCCACGCCCTTCACCTCCTCCAAGATTTTCGTTTCCCCAGCCCACAATGCCTCATCTTCACCATGGACATCCAGTCCCTGTACACATCGATCCGCCAGGACAAAGGTCTCCAAGCCCTCCGTGTCTTCCTCTCATGCCATCCCAACCAGTACCCTTCCACCGACATCCTCATCTGCCTGGCTGACTTGGTTCTCACCCTCAACAACAACTCCTTCCAATCCTCCCACTTCCTCCAAACCAAAGGGGTAGCCATGGGCACCCACATGGGACCCAGCTATGTCTGCCTGTTTGTCAGGCACATGGAACAGTCCATCTTGTGCAGTTACACCTACAACACCCCAACCTGTTCCTTTGCTACATTGATGACTGTATCGGCGACACCTCGTTCTCTCACGAGGAGGTTGAACAGTTCATCAACTTTACCAACACCTTCCACCCCGACCTCAAATTCACTTGGACCATCTCAGACACCTCCCTCCTTCCTGGACCTCTCCAGTGACCGACTAACCACCGACACCTACTACAAATCCACCGACTCCCACAGCTACCTCGATTACACCTCCTCCCACCCTACCTCCTGTAAAAACACCATCCCTTGTTCCCAATTCCTCTGCCTCTGCCGCGTCTGTTCCCAGGGTAACCAATTCCACCTCAGAAAGTCCCAGATGGTCTCCTCCTTCCAAGATCACAACTTCCCTTCCCACGTGGTTGACTATGCCCTCAAGTGCATCTCCTCCACTTCACGCACCACTGCCCTTGAGCTCCATCCCTCCCAATGAAACAAGGACAGAAGTCCCCTAGTCCTCATCTTCCATCCCACCAACCTCCGCATACACCCTACTCCACTTCCATCTCCAAATGGACCACACCACCAAAGATATATTTCCCTCTTCACCCCTATCAGCATTCCACAGAGACGATTCCATCATCAAGTCCACACAACCCACTCCTGGCATCTTTCCCTGCCAGCGCAGGAAGTGCAAAACCTGTGCTCACACCAGTCCCCTCACCCCTGTCCAAGGTCCCAAGGGATTCTTCCACATCATCAGAAATTTACCTGTATCTCTACCAATGTTATCTACTGCATCCGTTGCACCCGATGTGGTCTCCTCTACATCGGGGCGACAGGACGCCATCTTGCAGATCGTTTCAGAGAACATCTCTGGGACGCCCACACTCACCAATCTCACTGCCCTGTGGCTGAACACTTCAACATCCCCTTCCACTCCGTCAAGGACATGCAGGTCCTGGACCTTCTTCACCGCCAAACTGTTATCACCCAACGCCTGGAGGAAGAACGATTCATAGTCTGCCTTGGGACCCTGCAGCCAAAGAGGATAAATGTGGACTTCAACAGATTCCTCATTTCCTCTCTCCCCACATTATCCCAGTCTCAAGCCTCCAACTCGGCACTGTCCTCAAGACCTGTCCATCACTGCCCCCTCTGAGCTATCACCTTCTCCCTCTCATTCATCCACCTATCGCTTTTTCAGCTACCTTCTTTCCCACCAACCCCACCCCCCCCTCCCATTTATTTCTCAGCCCCGGGCCCACAAGCCTCACTCCTGATGAAGGGCTAATGCCTGAAATGTTGATTCTCCTGCTCCTTGGATGCTGCCTGACCTGCTGTGCTTTCCCAGCAACACACTCTTGACTCTTACTGATAGTAGTAGAGGGAAGCATTGATTTAAGTCTGATTAATTTTGCTAAGAGTTCTACATCTGAATGGGAATAGCATTTATAATGAAGTAAGCAAACAGTACACATTGAAGTAAATAACTATGATCTGATGTCCATTACGAAGATGTAATTGGAAGATGATAAGACTTGGGTTCTGAATATTGAGGGGTATATGACATTGAAGAAAAATAGTAAGCTAGTTAATGGTGGAGGGGTAGCACTGTTAATCAGGATGGCATTTGTGCAATAGTTAACAATCACCTTGGTTTTGGAGATTAGCATGTAGATATGAGGTTAAGAGATTAAGATACAAGCGGAATAGTAGGGGAAAGAAATCACTAGTGAGAGTGATCTACAGCACCTTAACAGGAATCACAATATGGGACAAGGCTGACAGGTAAAAACTATTGGCTTGTGATAAAGGGACAGCAGTGGTTTCTATCTATATTGAAACTACCCAGATGTCAGGTTATATTAGACTTTGTATTGTGTTAAATGACAATTAATTAAAGATCCCAGAATAAAGGCAGACTTAGGTAGCAGCCATTGATTAAACTTCGCATCTTGTTTGAAAAGGAGAAGATTGTATCTAAGACTAGTGTAAATTAAATAAGGTCAATCATATATTAATGAGAGCTATGGTAGCTGAATTAAAGTAATATACTTGGCCAGGAGATCGATCAGTAGGGACTCTGTAGCAGAGTATTTAAAGAGATTTTTCAGAATACTCGGAGTAAGTATATCTCTACAATAAAGAAGAATTCTATAGGTAGGACCCACCATCTATGGTTAAGTAAAGAAGTTAGGAAAAACATCAAACTTAAGGAAAAAGTATGTAATTGCACAAAGATGAATGGCAGTTGGATGATATGGTCAGGATATAAAAAACATCAGAGAATGAGTAAAAGGTTTATCAGGAGGAAAATATTAAGAAGAAGTTAGGAGGAATGTAAAAACAGATAGCAAGAGTTTCTATGGGTCGTTAGCAAGGAAAAGCATAATTAATATGAGTACTGAAAATCTAGAGAGTGAGCTTGGGGAGTTAATAGTAAGTTAGGAAATGATGGATGAAATGAGCAGATATTTTAATTATGTATTCATTATAGAGGATGTAAAAGTATTCCAGTAGTATGTGCACATTGGGGTGGAAGGGAGAGAGGAACTTGGGGAAATTGCAAGGGAAGCAAAATGAAGGAGCTGCCAGGCTGACAAGCATCAAACTCCAGATGGACTTCATTTACGGGCCTTAAAAGAGGTTGCTGAGGAGGATGTGGATGCATTGGTGTTAATTTTCCAAAATTCACTAGATACAGGTAAGGTTCAATCAGACTGGATCATAGCAAATGAAACCCCCATTCATAATAGACAGAAAACAGGAAGCTCTAGGCCTGGTGGCTTATCTGTCATGAGGAAAGTATTCAGATTGTTCATTAAAGGAATTGAAATGTACACATAGAAAACCTCAAGGTAATCAGGAGCAATAAGAATGGTTTTGTCAAAAGGGAATCATGTTTAACTAATTTATTGGAGTTCTTTGAAGAAATAACATATAGAGGGTGGGAGAGGGGAGGGAGCTGTGCTAATAATTGGATTTCCAAAAGGCAGTTGGTGAGGTCTACATCAAAGATTATTGCAGAAAATAAAAGTGCACAGTGTAGGGATAGCATATTAATATGGATAGGAGATTGGTTTGTCAGCAGAAAACAGGTGTCTAAAGGTCTTTGTCTAATTGGCAGGATCTGACAAGTATATTTGCTGTTTTCCAGTCTGATGGAACCTTAGCTATATTAAAGGAATTTTGGAAAGTTAACACCAGTGCATCCACAACCTCATCAACAACGTCTTTTAAGACCTAGAGATGAAGTCCATCTGGAGTTTGATACTTGTCAGGGACCTTAACACTTTACAATGTATAGATGTGGGGAGAGAAGGCACAGTATCTAAATACTTAACTGACACTAAGATAAGTAAGGAGACATTTCATGAAAAAGAGAAAAGGAAGTTGCAGATGGATATTACTAGGTTGATTGAGCAAAAGTCTGGCAGATATGATATAATGTGAGAAAGTATGAGGTTATTCACTTTGGCAGGAAGAACGAAGAGACAGCATATTACTTAAAAGAAAGAACAACTGCAGAATTCCAAAGTACAGAGGGAGTTAGGTGTTCTTGTGCATAAAAGATTAGTGTGCTGATAACACATAATCAAGAAGGCTAATAGGATGATTTCCTTTATTACAAAAGGAATTGAACATAAAATCAGAGATTTTATGTTTCAGTTATGTTGAGACCGCATATCAAATGCTGTGAGCAATTTTGGGCTCCTATTTCAGGAAGGATTTAAATGCATTAAAGGCAGTTCAGAGGAGATTGTCTGGATTGATATCTGGAATGTGCAGGTTGTCTTATGTTGGACATACCTGACCTCTTTTTACTGGACTTTAGAAGAATGAGGAATGACCTAATTAAGGTGTGTGAGATCCTGAACTACCTTGAAAAGATGGACTTGGGAAGGATGTTTCTTCTCATACATCAGTCCAGAACTAGAGGATGTTGTTATAAAATTAGGCATGATGTGGAGGTGCTGGTGTTGGACGGGGGTGGACAAAGTCAGCAGTCACATGACATCAGATTACAGTCCAATAGGTTTAGTTGGAAGCGCTAACTTTCACAGTGCTGCTGCTTCATTGAGTGAAGTGTTGGGAGTTACCTTTTCAGGTCAGAGATGAGGAAAATGTTTTTCTGTCAGAGGGTCATGCAGCTTTGAAAGGTACTGCCTCAGAAGGCAGTGGAGGTCATGTTATTGAATATCCTTAACACAGAAGTGAATGGATTCTTGTTAGGCAAGGGGATCACTGGTTAATGAGAGGTAGATGAGAATATGGTATTAGAAAGACAACCAGACTGGTCATGATCATATTGAATAGGTGAGCAGAATCTAGGGTCTGAATGGTCTCCAGTATTTCTGCTCCAATTTCATACATTCATAGGTATTTCTATTCATTTTACTATTCAAATGAGGCGTAGTAGACTCATGGGAGGTCAGTTAGCTCAGTTGGTTGGGCGAATGGTTTCCAGTGCAGTGTGATTCCAATAGCATGGCCTCAGTTCCTGCATCATCTGAGGTTACCATAAAGGTCCCGCCTTCTTAACCTCTCCCCTTGCCTGAAGCCTAATGACCCTCAGGTTAAACCATCACCCAGTCATATCTGTCCTGATGAGAGAATGATGAGAGAGCAACCCTTTGATCCAAAAGGACTATAGAAACTTCAGTAGGTTCATGGTGAATAGTGAAGGGACTTAAAAAGGAGAGGAAGAGAACATGGAGAGAAAGTACAACATTTAAAAGGGATATACTTTTCTTAAGTTAGGGAGAGGATAAATTGGTGCTGGAAAAGCACAGCAGGTCAGGCAGCATCTGAGGAGCAGGAGAATCGATGTTTCAGACATAAGCCCTTCAGCAGGAATTGAAACACGATGCTCCTGCTGCTCAGATGCTGCCTGACCTGCTGTGCTTTTCCAGCACCACACTCTGAACTCTGATCTCCAGCATCTGCAGTCCTTATTTTCTGCTAAAGGATAAATTGAGTTTTAATCAAGCTTGGCTGTTGGTGTTGGGAAATGTTTATACTGTGATCATCCATTCAGACACTTGACTAAATGTACCAGGTCTACTATAATGGCCAGGTGCGATGTAAAGCTTCTTATATTTAATTTTAGCACTGTGCTGTAGCTTTAATCTCAAGAGAAGATCCCTCCTTTTCCTGATGTTAATGTTTTCATGTTGCACATAATCTGTCCGATAAATCAAACTGAGGTTTTCAAATTAATATTTGTTACTAAAGCTGTATTTTATATATGATATCCTGCAAATTCCTGAGGTTTAAATTTGAAGAATACTAGGGATGGAATTCTATAAAGATGAAACTTTATAAAGAATAGTTAATTGCTTTGGAAATTTGTAAGCAATTAGGTGATCCTGATCACCTGCACAGACAATGTGTGTAATGTATCAGCAGCAATGAGTCATTTCATACAAACAATTTTAATGCAACATGAATTCCTATAATTTGTCTTTCTATAACTTATTTTGTTCTAAACCATAAGCAAAGATTAACAAGGAGGAATGGACAACTCAACCAGTAATGCAATTTTCTTGCTGTCTTATCTGTTTTTGGCTAATTAACTTTGATCACCAAGCTTTCAATCACATAGGGGTTTATGTCAATCATTGAATGTTTGACTGTAATCTTCCAAAATTTTAACACAGTTATAGATCATTTTGGAAAATAAAATATTACCCCTCAGAAAATTACCTATGATAGAATTGTTGTGATGATGTATTTATTGTACATTTTTTTTCAATAATTGTGTTTCTAAAAAGATAATGAAGGCCCCAAAGCCAAAAAAGCTAAAATAGATGAGGAAGAGGACCAAGAAGATCAAGATTATCATAGAAGTGATCCACAGATTGCCATTTGCCTAGACTGCCTTCGCAACAATGGCCAATCAGGGGATAATACTGTAAAGGTATCGAGACATCGTTTCTTTCATTTATGAATTTACTGTAAACGGGGTACTTTTAGTGAATGTTAAAACAGTATATAATGTATTAACATGTTTATTTTGATGTGCCTTTGAGGCTTGCAATAGAATTTATGTAGAGATGATGATGGGGACAAATTTCACTGAGAATCTTGCCAGACAGTAGTGGCTGTGACTGTCCATTCTAACAGTACAACACTGTTTTCAACTCCCTCTATTTCTAAAACTCTTCATGTAATGTAATCGTGATTTCAATGCTTGTTTTGCTTAGGAAGTGCTTACGAGAAATAGTGGGTAGAATCTTGTGATGCTTCCCAAAGCACAAAGTAAGGCAAGGGAACTTAATTTTGCCGAAGACAGAAAATCAGATCCTAATCCTGGATGTGTGAAGAGCATCCCACCAAGGCCCAGCACCTTTCCCCCATGAGCCTATCCCCAGATTTCCTGTGGCTAATCCACATCCTGGACACTATGAGCAAATTACCGTGGCCAATTTGACTAACCTTCACATGTTTGAACTATGGGAGGAAAGTGGAGCATCCAGAGGAAACCCATACAGACATGGGGAGAATGTACAAACTCCACACAGACAACCACCCAAAGCTGGAATTGAACCCAGGTCCCTGGCACTGTAAGGCAGCTGTACTAACCATTGAGTTACCATGCCGTCCTTATAATGAGTGGCATAATATTTCTGAACTTTAGAAGTGGGCTGACCTTCTCAACAGCAAATTTTAAGCATCCCTTTTGCATATATCTGCATGTCATTAAAAGATCATCTCACCAGTCCATCATACTGAACTCAAAATGTCTCTCTTCACAGATTCTGCCAGACCTACTGAGTTTCTCCAGTGCTCCAGATTTCTAGTTTCTAGATTTCCAGTGTGATGGAGTGAGGATCTGGGTACATACCTGGTGGCCACTACATATTTTGTTGGATCTGACCCTCCAATCTTGCTTTTATTTGTTTTTCTTTCAATATAGCCGTTAAAAACCTGTGCTATCTTTATGCCTTTAAAATGTCTTTACTTTTCTTTACATACCGTTATGCCTAGATGCAGGTCCCCTACCCACAGCCGCGATACAGGCAGACTGCTGACTGCTGTACCATGTTACCCTTGATTACTTTAGTGAGAATTGGTTGATGGTCTGAGGCCTGGAATGCTCTGGCCTGCTGAGAGTCTTCTACTCAAATGCAAGTTCCCCAAAATGCAGCCTCCATGGCCAAACTTGGTTAGATGCCGAACTGGGGTTACAATTAGAAGTTATGTAGAGCGACACGGAACCTTTGGAGTGCCCAAGCAACAACTCTCCAGAGTACCTTGCTGGATTTCCTCTTTCCTGTTGGTGCATGATGGTATCTCCCTTATTCCTTACGGAGAAGGACCATTTGTAGGGAGGTCGAGGTGCCTTCACCCCCCAGCCTCTTACCTAGCCATTGCTACATGGCAGCCATGGCTGGTGTGATGGAATGAGGGTCTGGGTACATATCTGGCAGCCTCTGTTGGGTCTGACTCTCCAGTGCAGTTACACCCTTTCCTTGGAGACAGCCAAGCACTTGCATGACAGAGCCTGAAGCAGAGAGAATTTGGACAGACTCCTCGACCTTTCACTTTAGTGTGTGCTTGCACTCTGGCATTTCTGTCAGATTTTTTTCCTGTCTTTGCATCCCCACCAGACCTGTGATTCCTGAGGCTTGTCATCCATCCACATGAGAATTAGCAAGTGTCCCTTCTGCAACAAGTACCTGAGTGTCAGGGACTTTGACTGTCACAGTTTCCATCAACCATGGGCATGTGTCTGTGATGCATGAATCAGATTGTGACTCCAAGCCGAATCTAGAATATGCACTCACTGAGGTGACTATATCTGTGCTGACAGAGGAAAAATGTGAATGAAGTGATAATGGATCTTATAAGAATTCTAAATCACGGTCTTCAGAGATGGTGCTAAAGGTAGAGCCGACAATAGGCTGTCTCCTCTTTGTAGTCTTGGACATACTGCAGAGACCGCAGTGAAGAACAAAAGCACTTTGGTGATGGTTATGCATATTTGCTTCTCTAAGTGATGTCTCAGGAATTAGTCCTGCATATCTGTTTATCAGCAACTGATTAGGGGCATCCTCCTGTTTATCCAGATCATGTGGGGTTGGTCAAGGTCCTCCTAGCATCTCAGCAGCCTCCTCCTTAAAGGGAGTGAGGCTCCCAATATTGTGCTCCCTCTGGTTGTGAATACTTTTGTCAAGAGGAACAGTGATGATATCTGTACTGAGCTCTACTATTTTCATCTGTCAGCTAAAGAAGATACGTTTAGTTGTCTGTTTTTTGTGTTGTTAGCTATTCCACCCAAATTACTAAGTCCTTTCTCTCAATGTTAGCGATACAAGAAACAATTGACTGGAGAAAATAACTTTTCTACTTTGGCGGTTTCCCTGCAGACAGACAGAAGGATTCTGTGTCATCCCAATGAGTTCATAAACAGTTTGTGAGCATGCATACCCGTGGCAGTTCCTCAGCTCTCCATTTTAAATGCTTAACAATCACACAGTCCTGCAACTAAAAGAACATCTGTGTCTTAAATTAACAAAATCTTTGGTTGTAGGCATGGTGCAGCATGGTGGTTCAGGTTAGCACTGCTGCCTCACAGGGATTCCCGCCTCGGGTGACTGTCCGTGTGGAGTTTACACATTCTCCCTGTGTCTGTGTGGGTTTCCTCCAGGTGCTCTGGTTTCCTCCCACTGTCCAAAGATGCACTGGTCAGGTGAATTGGCCAAGCTAAATTGCCAGTAGTGTTAGGTGCATTAGTCAGATTTAAATTTAGGGTGTGGGAATTGGTCTGGATGAGCTACTGTTCGGAGGGTCGGTGTTGACTTGTTGGGCCAAAGGGCCAATTTCCATACTGTAGGGAATCTAATCTAATCAGGCAAGCTTTTTAACACTCAACAAGTTCAAATATTCTACTTTACATGTCAACAATGATTCCTAGAGTTTACTGTTTTTTTCATGATGCAGTAAATCCTGATGCAACAGATTGAGACAGTGTATTATGGGTAGATTTTCCCTTTCATATTTTAAGTAACTAGAAAGTCAAGATACAAAAGAGGAGCTGGTAGATATTTTTGGTCAATCGGTCCAGGAAAGCTATGACACACTTTAGGAGCAGGTTGCACTTGAAGCCAGAAGAGCTGGAGAACTCATACAGTAATGTATTTTCCCGGTCTATTGCCATCCAGCATATCACATTGCACAATAAGAAGTATTTAGAAGACAATTAATTTTATTGCAGTACCTTCAATATAACACAATTACGTTTTACCACTGATCACTGGTTGATTTTGTTTCTTTTCATGAATAGCTATAGTGAGCTTGTTTTATTTTCTGCAAAATATGGTTATCAGAATTTGAAGATTCAGTGTATAAGAAACAGAAACTGCAATGCCCAGTTTGATAGACCTTGGCTGCTCACAGGATTCTTTTTGTGTTGTCTCAACAGGGCTTAATGAAGAAATTTATTCGCTGCTCAACGAGAGTCACAGTGGGAACTATAAAAAAATTTCTGAGTTTGAAATTAAAACTTCCTAGCACTTGTGAGGTGAGACTGCAAAAGACCATAGGCTAAATGTCTGACTTTGTGAGCCTTTGCTCAGTCTGTATATGTACACAGTAGGGAAAAGAGTACCAGTGCAGTCTGTTTAGTTTAGTTGTCCATTCATTCAATACGCACAGACACCTGATGTTCTGACTCTGTCTTGAAAATGTTATTCATCTCCTTAAAATAGAATTTTGTTTTACAGACATTTTGAGGCTGCATGTAAGGCTGAAGATAACAATCCTTATTTTGAATGATCAGACCAATGTGCCTGATGAGATCATGGTGCATACAGACACTAGTTGACACAACAGTCTAAGTATAAAGCAAAATATGCTTGAATATAAATTTGTTTTTTTAGGTGCCTCTCCCATACCTAATAAGATTGAAGTAACTGAATTATTGCTTAGTGGTGTTTTCTGATTCAACGAAGAAGATTGGAAGAGAATCCAATATCTGATTCAATCAGCATATCTGTCAGTCTTCATCAGTACTATTCTGAGTTATTCAATGGAATTATTCAAATATATGTATGGTTTTGTGCACAGCTATTTTTAAAGATGATCTTGCATTTACTTATCTTGGTAGCTGAGATTTACGAAACTGGTTTAAACTCATTTTAAAAGGAAACAATATTTTTTTATTTTTCTGCGTTTACGTTTCTCGTAACAAGTGATTTGACTCTTAATCTAGGATTATAATAGGAATATTTGAAGCACTTAAATGTAAAGGGTCGCTGTCATCATTAGGAAATGATAAGCAAACATTTAATTGAGGAGAAACCAACCAATGCACCATTGCATCTTTCAACTGATAGAATGTGCAATTGCATTTAAAATGTGGGTGTTTTCCAGAGTCCAAAGTGCCAGCCCTCGTTAACGTGAAATAGGCCTTAATGTGAAGTAGGCCATTCTGGAGTGCACAAAACCCTTCCTCATAATAATTATTACAAGGGAGGCTGAGAAACAAAGATTCATGATAGCAACTGGGTGAACTTGCTGCATTGATGATATTGTTGGCACACATTACTGATATAATTATAACTTTGTGACCAATCAGGAATAGAGTAATGGCAATAAATAGAACAGAAAACATCACTTTCGATTTCATTTTCCTATGATAATTCATAACACAGTCTGCTATTACAAAAGATCTTAGAAGAGGAAATAAAAACAGTTTGAGCTTGATTTCCCTTGTCCCTATCATACAGTTTCTGGGGTATAGCATGGTATAGCAGAGAAAGTGGGACAAAGCTCCAAGAATAAATCCCCATCCCTAAATCTGCGCTTATGCTTGTTCTGCTTTCCTCCCCCTCCCCTTCATCTCGCCAGAATCCTTCAAAAATAGACCCAGATCATTTCTGCACCCAGAGACTGATTGAAAATTTTAATTTTCGATCTGAGATTGATAGATTTGTGTTATCCAATTTAGAGGTACTGGGCAAAGACGGGTTCATGGAGTTGGGTCACAGATCTGCCAAGATCTCAATGAATGTGAGAATAAATTCTAGGGACTATATGACATACCCTTGTTCTTCTCTTTCTATGTAATATTAACCAAATGCCCACTCTTTAAATGCCACTGCTGCAGTTAAGTGATAGAGAGATCTGACTCAAGACTGGTCAAGCGACAACTTGATGTAGTTATATTCACCAAGTCATCCTTCACAATGACCCAGAGATCACTATCACCATCCCTGGGTATATCCTGTCTAAGAAAACGCCAGCACTATCAAAGGTGGTGGTCATGATGACATACAGATGAGAAGGACTTGTTCTGAGAATCTATACGTTGACTCTGGATCCGATGAAGTCTCATGGCATCAATCAAAAATGCGCAAGAAAACCCCAGCTATAACCATAAACAACCACTTCCATTTCACTCCACTGATGAATCAGTATTCCATCATGTTGAGCACCATTTGTACTGTGAATAGCAAGGGTGCAGAATGTACTTGGATGTAGGTCTTCAATGTACATTACCAAGAATGGTTTAATTGTACCAATAGTGACTGACTTGTTCATGTCCTTAAGATCATATCTTCTATACTGGATCTCTGGCAAGTGGTGTGGGAATCAAAAAGAAGGAAAAACCCACTTAGTCCTCACCAGTTAACCTGTCACCAATGCATCTGTCCATAACAGTATTGGTAAAATTTGCCACAAGGATCGGTGCTGGGTCCACTACTTTTCATCATTTATATCAATGATTTGGATTTGAGCATAAGAAGTATAGTTAGTAAGTTTGCAGATGACACCAAAATTGGAGGTGTAGTGGACAGCAAAGAAGGTTACCTCATATTACAACAGGATCTTCAACCTCTCCCTATAGCTTAAATCTTCCAACCCTGGCAGCATCCTTGTAAATCTTTATATAAATGACGAAAAGTTGTGGACCTAGCACTAATCCTTGTGGCACTCCACTGGTCACAGGCCTCCAGTCTTAAAAGCAACTCCCCACTGCTATCCTCTGTCTTCTACCTTTGAGCCAGTTCTGTATCCAAATGGCTAGTTCTCCTGTATTCCGTGAAATCTAACTTTGCTCATCAGTCTCCCATGGGGAACGCCTTACTGAAATCCATGTAGATCACATCTACCGCTCTGCCCTCATCAATCCTCTGTTACTTCTTCAAAAAACTCAATCAAGTTTGTGAGACATGATTTCCCATGCACAAAGTCATGATGACTATCCCTAATCAGTCCTTGCCTTTCCAAATAGATGTACACCCTGTCCCTCAGGATTCCCTCCAACAACTTGCCCAACACCAATGTCAGGCTCACCGGTCTTTAGTTCCTTGAGTGTCTTCTTAAACAGTGGCACCACATTAGCCAACTTCCAGTCTTCCGGCACCTCACCTGTGACAATCAATGATACAAATATCTCAGCAACAGGCCCAGCAATTACTTCCCTAGCTTCCCAGAGTTCTATGCTATACCTGATCAGGTCCTGGGGATTTATCCACCTTTATGTGTTTCAAGACATCCAGCACTTCCTCCTCTGTAATATGGACGTTTTTCAAGGTGTCACCATCTATTTCCCTACATTCTATATCTTCCATATCCTTTTCCACAGTAAATACTGATGCAAAATACTCATTTTGTATCTTCCCCATTTTCTGCGGCTCCACACAAATCTCATGTCCCCTTTTTGCCCTCCTGATTTCCCTCTTGAGTATATCCTACTGCCTTTATACTCTTCTAAGGATTCACTTGATCTATCCTGCCTATACCTGACATATGCTTCCTTCTTTTTCTTAACCAAAGCCTCAATTTCTTTAGTCATCCAGCATTCCCTATACCTACCAGCCATTCCTTTCACCCTAACAGAATGTAATTTCTCTGGATTCTCGTTATCTCGTTTCTGAAGGCTTCCCATTTTCCAGTCGTCCCTTTACCTGCGAACATCTACCTCCAGTCAGTTTTTGAAAATTCTTGCCTCATACCATCAAAATTGGCCTTTCTCCAATTTAGAACTTCAACTTTTAGATCTGGTCTATCCTTTTCCATCACTATTTTAAATCTAATAGAATTATTGCAACATTTAAAAGGCATCTGCTTGGATATGTGAATAAGAAGGGTTTGGAGGGATATGGGACTAGATTGGGTTGCCATATGTGGTCGGCATGGACAAGTTGGACTGAAGTGTCCGTTTCCGTGCTATGCATCTCTATGACTCTATAAGAAGCAAAGTACTACTTTAATACTTCTTACGTACCCTTTGTTTTAGTGAGTAGGTTACCCTGCTTATTTCTCATTGGCTCCACTCTATCCTTCACTAATGTTTTAATATTAATATGTTTGAAGAACATTTTACTATTTGTTTTAGTGCAGCTTTCTATCCTTTCCTCATGCTTTCTCTTAGTCTTCCTTATTCTAGCCTTAGCCTCTCTCATGCATTTGAGATACTCTTCCTGATTTCTATTGTTGTTAGTATTCCGATATGCATCATTTGCTTTTTTTGTCTTTCTTAATTTTTTCATCAATATCATCAGTCATTCAGAATGCCCCAGCTTTGGATACACTGCATTTATTTTTCATGGAATGTCCCTAGCTTGCACCTATTCATCACTCTTTTGAAATTCTCCTGTTCTTCATCCACTGTTTTATCCACCGAAACACATTTCCAATCAAACTGCTTCTATTCACTGTTAGAACACTAAAGTCTGCTATCTTCCAATCTGGAATCTTAATCATTCACTGATTTTTATCCTTTTTTAAATTTTATATTGAATCTTACTATATTATGAATGCTATTTCTCAAAAGCTCCCCAATTCTGACATTTTCCACTTAGCCTGCCTCATTTCCTAGGACACGATCTGGCACAACTCTCGCTATAGAAGGATTGGAAATGCACTGTTCCAAAAAGTTCTCCTTCACACACTACAAGAATTTCTCCTCTTTTGTCCCCACACTCTACCTTTCTCCTAGTCTATGATAGGGTAATTGAAATCATGACCTATCTCAATCCTACATGTCCTGGCTGATCTGCCTAAAAATGCTGCTTCGACTTGCTCTTCACTATTTGGGGGTCTGTAATAAATGCTGAACAAAGTCACCACTCCCTTTTTCTCACCTCCAACTAGATAGATTCTGAGAGTGCAAGCTAACGTCAGCTCTGAAGAAGACTTATCTAGACTTGAAACATTAGCTTGCTGTCCCTCCATGGATGCTGATCAACTCTGATTTCAAGCATTTTCTGTTTTTAGTACAGATTCCAGCATCTGCAGTAATATGCTCTATACAGATTCTGATTTGGGAACTCCATCTCATTCAAGGGCGATGATACTATCTTTGACCACAACTGTTACACCTCCTCTCCTTTACCCATCCTATGTCTAGTAAAATCCTTAAAACCCAGGATGTTAGGTTTCTAGTCCTGTTCCGACTTGAGTCACGATCCTATTGGAAGTGGATCATTTTGGATCATTTCTTTGTTCACTTTCAACACTCAAGTCTTCCCTATCTTCTTTATCCCATTCCCATCTTCTCTCGTTTTCATTCTTAAGTCCACCCCACAATACTACTTACTCTCCCACGCAAAAGATTAGTTCCAAGAACTGACTCAATAATTGAAAAGCCTCTGTCAAAAATAAGGTTTTGCATAAAAAGGTGAAAATTACAAGCTGTGCACTAACATTGTATTATTTATCCATTAAATTGTCTTTAATGCCTTCTAGTAATTTCATGTGTGTTCTTACTGGTGGATCAGAGTTTCTCCAAAAGCCAAATAGATTATTGAAGTGAAGCTGTCTGCTTAACAAAAGAATGCTTTTATCTCTCTGCAATCAACATTCCACAAAAATGTATTCATAGAAGCCCTACAGTGTACAAGCATGCCCTTTGGCCCATCCAGTCCACACCAACCCTTCAAAGAGCATCCCATCCAGACCTGCCCCCTACCCCTGTAACCCTGCATTCTACATTGCTAACCCACCTAGCCTGTACATCCCTGGACATAATGGGTAATTTAGCATGGCCAATCCACTTAACCTGCACATCTTTCGACTGAGGGAGGAAACTGGAGCAATCGGAAGGAAACCCACGCGGACTTGGGGAGAATGTGCAAATTCTACACAGACAGTCACACAAGGCGGGAATCGAACCTGGGTCCCTGGACCTGTGAGAGAGCAGTGCTAACCACTGAAACATTGTGCTGCCCTTACTGCATTTTCAGAAATCGCAAATTGCACAATTTTGTATTCTGCTTATAGGGCAGTTGTTAAAGAACAAAAGACTTTACGCTTGAAGAGGAATGTTAGTTGTTAGTAAAATAAATATGACTTTTCTTCCCTATAGCTCGATGTTCTATGCAATGGGGAAATAATGGGGAAGGATCATACAATGGAATTCATATATATGACTAGATGGAGACTCAGAGCTGAAAATGTAAGTATGTGTAAATAGTTTTTCGATTTTTAAATTTTTAATGACTATATATTTAAAAATTAGTTTTTCATCATTGATTGTCAGGATCAATAGAGGCTTCATACCGCACTGACAATGTTTTTTGAAAACAAAGATTGAATATGGTTTAGGTCCAATTATATCATGAAGCGTAGTTTCTTGTTCCTTTATGCAACATTTTAAAATCTTTCTGAATAAGTAGTATTGATATCCAAGTACATATTTATGTGCAAGAAGTACTGACGCCTTAAAATAAAGAACTGCAGATGCTGGAGATCTGAAACAAAAGCACAAGTTGCTGAAGAAATTCAGTAGGTCTGACAGCATCTGTGGGAAGAAAGCAGAATCAACGTTTTGAGTTCAGCGACTCTTCATCGCTGATAGTAAATCAGGACAGAAGAAAAGTTGACTAACTGAAAATAAGAACTAGCAGTAGAAGAAAATGTGTGAACTGTACTGAATGCAATGTATATAATGTGATAATGGGCCTAAGAGTACGTGAGAATGGGTGACTGTGCTAAAAGCAACCTGTGTCATAACAGGACTGGGTGTGGGCTGTGTAAAAAACATGGATGAATGGAATCAGTTTGTAAAGTTATTGAACTCAATGTTGAGTCTAGGACTCCTCGACCAATATTTGTCACCTTTTTATGGCCGTGATCTCTCCACCCTGCACATTTATTAAGCCCGACCTAAGAAGGTGGATCCAATTCATTATGGAGTCAAAGCAACAAGCAGAGCTCTCACCCTTTCTCACCTTTGGCAAAGAAACTTCCCAGGGACAGAAATCCGATCCAAAGGATTACTAGCCTGATATAAGAGGAAGGCCCGTTGAAAGGGAAACAGCTGGGTTGGGAGCGAAGGAGACTTCTGTTTTGATGTGCCTTCTTCAGATGCTTCCATTTAAAAAAAAAACAAGTTGTGACCACGATGGTCAAGACTTCCAGTTGCTACCTCCTGGTCAAATATCGCTTGCCTCTTTCAACCTACCTGCAGCACTCTTGATAGGACTGATAAATACCACATAAACTCCCGAGATTTCTTGCTAAAAGGACAATTATACATTCGAGATTTATTATGTAGGCCAGCACATTTGTTACACCCAGGGATATCTTTAGTGTGAACATTTCTCACAAGGTATTTTGAGCTTGTTGGCTTATTACAATTTTTGCTGATCTTAGCTGACATTACATATATTTTCTTTAAACCCCAAGTGAATGAAGTGATAAATATTGTCATATGTCCCCACCACAGCTTTTCTGAAGTTGTCTGAATAAGTACATTAATTTTCCATGCAAAAATACTTTGCTGTTATTATGACTGAAAAAACAACAAATCTGCAAATGCCAGAAATCTGAAATGAAAACAGACATTGTTGAAAATATGCAGCATCTGTGGAAAGAGGGGCACAAGTCAATTTGGATATGAACCTGCATTTGAAAGATAGTTGGATACTAATTGTATACAAATTGGATAACATTATTTTTGATCTTAAAGGGCTAATTTGCAGTTAAGTTGCATACAGGTAAAGTTGCCATAGGGCTGCTCTCTCTATGGGCTTATCAGTGATAGGCAGCATGGTTTTGTGCAGGGAAGATCATGTCTTACAAACCTAATAGAATTCTTCGAAGAGGTGACAAAGTTGATTGATGAGGGAAGGGATGTAGCTGTCATATATATGGACTTTAATTAGGCATTCCCCATGGTAAGCTGATGAAGAAGTTGAAGTCGCATGGGTCCAGGGTGTTCGAGCTAGATGGATAGAGAACTGGTTGGGCAACAGGAGACAGAGAATAATAGTGGAAGGGAACTTCTCAAAATGGAAACCTGTGACCAGTGGTGTCCCACAAGGATCCATGCTGGGACCGTTGTTGTTTGTGACATACATAAATGATATGGAGGAAGGTGTAGGTTGCCTCATTAGCAAATTTGCAGATGACACTAAGATTGGTGGAGTAGCAGATAGTGAAGGGGACTGTCCGAGAATGCAGCAGAATATAGATAGATTGGAGAATTGGGCAGAGAAATAGCAAATGGAGTTCAATCCGGACAAATGTGAGGTGATGCATTTTGGAAGATGCAATTCCAGAGCGAAATATACACTAAATGGAAGAGCCCTGGGGAAAATTGATGTACAGAGAGATTTAGGTGTTCAAGTCCGTTGTTCCCTGAAAATGAGTAGAGTGGTCAAGAGGCATACGGCATGTCAGAGTTGGCAGGTCATGTTACAGTTGTGTAAGACTTTGGTTCGGCCACTTTTGGAATTCTGCGTTCAGTTCTGGTCACCACATTACCAAAAGGATGTGGATGCTTTGGAGAGGGTGCAGAGAAGGTTCACCAGGATGTTGCCTGGTATGGAGGGTGCTAGCTATGAGGAGAGGTTGAGTAGATTAGGATTAATTTCATTGGAAAGAAGGAGGTTGAGGGGGACCTGATTGAGGTCTACAAAATCATGAGAGGTGTAGACAGGGTGGATTGCAAGAAACTTTTTCCCAGAGTGGGAGACTCAATTACTAGGGGTCACAAGTTCAAAGTGAGATGGAAAGGTTTAGGGGAGATATACATGGAAAGTTCTTCATGCAGGGGTTGTTGGGTGCCTGGAATGCATTGCCAGCGGAGGTGATAGGGGCAGGAACAATAGCGTCATTTAAGATGTATC
Organism: Chiloscyllium punctatum; assembly: GCF_047496795.1. Taxonomy (NCBI): domain Eukaryota; kingdom Metazoa; phylum Chordata; class Chondrichthyes; order Orectolobiformes; family Hemiscylliidae; genus Chiloscyllium; species Chiloscyllium punctatum. The sequence goes on along the minus strand of NC_092776.1, from coordinate 46,316,215 downwards.
TAGACAGATACATGAATGGGCAGGGAGCAAAGAGATACAGATTCTTAGGAAATAGGCGGCAAATTTAGATAGAGCCTATGAATTGGCGCAGGCTTGGAGTATCAAAGGGTCTGTTCCTGTGCTGTAATGTTCTTTGTTCACATTGGGGAGAGAGGATGAGTGGTGAGTTCAATCTGAGGTTCACCATACTCAGGTAAGGTTGGGACCTTCATGGTAACCTCAGCTAGTGCAGAATTGAACCTATGCCATTGGCATCATTCTTCACTGCAAACCAGCCATCCAACTAATTAAGCTAACCAGGCCCCATGCAAGTTATAGTTATAGCCTGTGTTCCCATGATTTTATGCTTTTCGTCATTTTAGCTGAAGTAGGTTTTTAAATCCCCAGTCTGCCTTGATTTCTCTCACTCAGTGTGGTAGAAGTCTCATCAGGAGTGGAATTCGTGCTGAAATTCCATACTATATATGAAATAGGATCATCCAGAGATGATAAAAGCCATAATCTTTGGATCTGTGACCTTGTTGTTTTGAATGTTATGGGTGATTCAGAGATATGAAATGGCATCTGCAATGTAAGTGTACATATTCTAGTGAGAGTTGCACTAGATGCCATTGTGGTAAGAGTGTAAGCACATAGTGAGCATGCACTGGAAGTGTATAGAATAGGCAGTCATGACAGTTTCACCTGTATTAATTAAAGGGAGTATTGACAACCTTGAGGCTAGTTGCTGACTTATTTCTACTGGTCTAATGTTGTGATTATTTCAGCGTTTGGTGACTTCCAGACTTACTTAAAATTACAGGGTATTGTGAACACTTGTTGAAGGTCTTTGCCTTGACTTCAAAGATTCTGAACAAACCAGTTGCTCCCAGATGTAAAGGCAGCAGTGTGCATTCTCACAATGTCTAAAGTATGGCAGGGAGGTAACCCAGAGTAGAACAAACTACTTGAAGGAGGTACAGGAGGAAGAGACCAGCTTTCATCAGGAGGCGATATTGGACAAAGTATTCAGGGAACAATCCTTTGACCTAAACCTGAGCAAGAAATATTTTATATGACCTCTGCGCTTAATTCAGGATATTCTCATTGAAGTCTACCTCCTGAAGTAGTCACAACTACAGTCTCAAGCAAGGAAAAGAAGTGGCTGTGAAGGTCACTATAATTATGAAGTTTGATCTGTCAGTCTATTTCCAGGCTTGGGCAAGCAATGCTTGTAACTTCATGTGGATTACTGACCACTGTTACTGATACTTAATTGCAAGAGCAGTGAATACATTTAACTCGCTCTTGGCAAAGAACGGTGGGCAGAACAAGTATGCAACTTCACCAGGATTGCAGATTTCTCCATGTTATGGATACTTTGTAAGAGTCAGCTCTCAGATGTATTTCAATGAAAGGAATTCCATTCCCTGAATATACAGCTGGTGTGTGATCATATCCAGGGAACCATGCAGATCAATGCCCCGGATTGACACAGCAGTCATAATGCCTTCGTCCACATCCACAGTAGCTGGTTTCCTCCTTGTGCCATAATATTGTATGCAAGCTTATCAATGCACCAAGCATTTCATTGTGCATCCCGAAAGGTGTTCCTCTGTAGCTCTTTCTATTGAAGTGCTCATCTGAGTTCTTTGACCTTCGGTAAACTGGCACATTTCACTACCCTGCCCTACTCCCAGATGATTTTCCCATGTCCTGGCTGCAGGCCACATGTGTCCAGTGTCTCGCTACCAGCATTTTCTCCTGTATGCTATCCCTAAATTATGCACGGTGTCAGTGTCTAAGCTGGAAGGTGTGAGAGGGAGATAAGTTTTTTCTTATTCATCACTGATTTCTTGGTTTTCTGCCAGCTGCTATTCCTCCGTGGCAGTATGAGTATGTGAAAGGACAAATACACAAAAGTCAGGCTGGGGTGAAGTGAGGAAAGCAAGAGGCGCTTGCTTCCCCCATCTATAGCTTGTACATTAGAAAAGATTATGGGACGAAGGGCTAGTAGGGTGTGAGACCATGGTTTGGGATTGAAGGTACCAGCATGTTCTATTAATTCTGTGTGGTAATGACTGTTCTAATGCTTGGCAAGCACCATCTTCTGCCTGGTAGTATGGACAAAAAACTGCAGATGCTGGAATCCTAGGTAGATAAGCAGGAGACTGGAAGAACACAGCAAGGCAGGTGATATCAGGATGTGGAGAAGTCAACGTTTCGAATGTGGGTTATACCTGAAACGTTGACTTCTTCACCTTCAGATGCTGCTTGGCCTTGCTGTGTTCTTCCAGCTTCCTGCTTGTCTGTGTAGTATGGACATGCAACTACCCTAGTAACATCCTGATGCCTCGATACATTATGTGCTACTTCTGCGAGAAAGAGGGAAATGTGTTAGTGAGTGTGGTGAAATGCTTTTGTGATGATTAAATGACTGGCACTGTGTGCAAGCTATGAGGTGTTGAAGTGAGACTCATAACAGTGCTAATTGTGTGAGGGAAAAGTGAACTGTAGCCTTGATATCCAAGTGGTGATTGATAGAGATTGTGGATAGGTCAGTGATGGGGTATGGTTCATTGATCATTGTGTAAGCTCTATAGTAGAGTTGATGGCATTTGAAGAAGATACATCCATTGATAATGGCTATTTGTGAGAGGCCTTCAACTTTTTGCAGCATTGTATCAGTGCTGTTAGGGCATAACTCCTAGAATGAATAGTCATGGTGCCTAGCCCCACTGGCTTTGCAAAGTTTGTTTGATTCCCTGTGAATTGGACATACTTTTCCTCAACTTCATCTTCTGCATCATCACAACTTCCAGTGTGCCACTGGAAAATCTTGAAACTGCTCATATTGTGCCATTAGTGAATATTCACCACACAAAAAACGCATTTACTATGATATCGAGTAACCACAGTGCACTTCTTTAAAAGGTGCAGTCTGAATTTACGTAATACAGACTAGCTTTAGTTAATGCTAGTCCTACACCTTTGTTCAGGTCTGTAGACATTCAATAGCATGCTTTGCACTGGCTGTGTGCTACAATCGTTAAATTAGCAGGTAGCTCAATGTTGTGTGCTATCTGCATCGGAAGCAATGAACGCTGGCTAATCCCATATATATATATCACAATCCCTGCTCCAATTTTCAAACTGTGTCTGATTTTACTCCAATAAACTCTTAAGTTGTGTGCTAATGAGGGCTTTTAAAACCACTGACAAATCCTGGTCTTGGCTCCTGTGTCTCATTCTTCAGGAAGTCATGGGATAGTCTAATTTAGCACAGGGCTTCTATCCAGCAAATAGCACTGTGATGAGTTAATAGTTATTATATCAGTGAGTGCCCACATTAAAGTACAGTGCAATAATTCATTTTAATAGTTGCGTTAATCCAGTTTGAGGAACATTCGAATTTCTATTCCATGAAATTTGGCAATGCCATGTGTCTGTCTTTCCAAAACTGTATACAGTAGTTAGCTGTGCTCAATTGCAGCCCTCTTCATCTGCCTCAGCAAGATTGAGCCTTTGGTAGGGTTGGCCACACCTCTTTATGCAGTGAGGTGAGACTGTCTAACTGGTTTTGTTTTATCCATCCAACTGCAGCTGGATAATTATCTACCATGGCTTCTCTTCCTACTCATGCCTTGTTACCTCTTAAAACCCCAAGGATCTAATCTTGGCCTCAGCTATTTCTCATTAACCTGTTGTCCTTTAATACCCTCACTTTGAAGATACCATGTAAATTGCATATGTACATCGCTAACTTCTAACTCTACTTCACCACCATCTGTTTTGACCCTTGCACCACACTTTTCGACTCTGTACTTGAAGTGGTCCAACATAACTGGATTGTACTTCCATAGTTCATTGTAAACCTGGTTTATGCCAATTAAAATTAGTGGGCGGCACGGTGGCACAGTGGTTAGCACTGCTGTCTCACAGCGCTGGAGACCCGGGTTCAATTCCCGCCTCAGGCGACTGACTGTGTGGAGTTTGCACGTTCTCCCCGTGTCTGCGTGGGTTTCCTCCGGGTGCTCCGGTTTCCTCCCACACTCCAAAGATGTGCAGGTCAGGTGAATTGTCCATGCTAAATTGCCCGTAGTGTTAGGTAAGGGGTCGATGTAGATGTAGGGGTATGGGTGGGTACGCTTCGGCGGGGCGGTGTGGACTTGTTGGGCCGAAGGGCCTGTTTCCACACTGTAAGTAATCTAATCTAAAGTAATCTAATCTAATCTAATCTAATCTAATCTAAAACTGTTTGGAGACAGCAGCATCTTGTCTTTACGGTTCATGTAGTTCTCAGGAAAAGTGAAACATAGCCAGAATTGGCAATATTCATGCCAAGCCTTTTCCCCTGTTGTTGGAACACTGCTGTAGTTTCTTCAAAGGATTAGACACTTTGGGTCATCTATCATTATGTCTTAATCATGATACTATTTGTCTCTATCTGATTTGCGAAATGAAGTTCTGACCAATATTATTGCGGTCTTTCTATGCTGATTCAGATATTCTGTCTTTAATGTTTGTTCACCTTTAATGTAAGCCCACCCTTTACTTTAGGTCCCCAGATGTTTCCGTTTGTTGAATTTCGCTTTTCTCTTTTCAGACAAGCAGCTTCAGCAACATAGGAACAGAACTGGGCCATTTAGCCTATTGTGCCTGCTCTGCCATTTAAATACAAACATTTCAATGCTTTTTACCCGTATTATCCTAGGAATCCTTTATACCATTGGTCATATAGTTACCAATCTGCAACTGTGTCAATCTTAATCTGTACTTCAAGCATGCTGAAAGACTGAGCTTCTCAGCCCTCTGGAGTAGAGAATTCCAAAGGTTCACCATCCTTTAAATAAAAGGAAATATCCTTAACCTGGTCCTAACTGGCATCCCTTTTATTTTCATATCTGGACCCCTATTTCTAAACTCCCCTACCAGGGGGAAAAAAATCTTCCCTGCATCTATCTTGTATTGGTCTTTTGTATTTTGTAGAGTACAATGAGATCATCTCTCATTCTTCTAACCTGTAGAGGATACACACCCAATTTGTCCACTCTGTCTTTTCATAGGACAGCCCCCAGCAAGTCTGGTGAATGTTCATTACACATTCTCCATAGCAGTAATATCTTTCCTGAGGTAAGGAGCATACAGTATTCCATGTGCAGTCAGACCAAGCTCCTACACAATTGAAGTAAGACTTCTCTATTCCTGTACTCAAAGCCTTTTAAGATAAAGGTTAACATTCCATTAGTTTTCTTTGTCTCTTGCTGCCCTGATATATTTGCCTTATATACAAGGTCACTGAGGTACATTTGTATATCTATACTTTACAACCTCTCACCATTTAAGAAATTCTCTACACATCTGTTCTTCATACCAAAGTGGATAACATCACATTTTTCAACATTACTTTCCATTCGCCATGTTCTTGTCCGTTCACTAAGCCTGTCCAGATCCTCCTGAAATCGCTTTATATTTTTCTCAATATGCATTTCCGCTTAACTTTGTATCATTTGCAGATTTGGAATTACTGTGTTGGTCGTCTCATGCAAATCTTTGATATATTTTGTGAACAGCAGAGAGCCCAAGTACTGATCCTTGCAGCACCTCAGTATTCACAGCCTGCCAATGTAAGAATAACCCACTTATTTCTATTCTTGTTTGTTACCTATTAACTAATACTGATGCCAGTACATTACATGCTATCCCATGAGCTTTAAGTTTGCTAACCAACTGTGTGTAGGAGAATTTATCAAACCACTTGTGAAAATCTAAGCATACTACATTCATTGGCTCCCCATGATCAACTTTGTTAATAACATCCTCAAAAGATCCAACAAGTTCATCAATATAATTTCCTATTCACAATTCCATGCTGTCCAAAGATGTGCAGGTTAGGTGAATTGGCCATTCTAAATCTAAATTACCCATAGTGTTCAGGGATGTGTAGGTTAAGTGCATTAGTCAGGGCAAATGTAAAGTAATAAGGTAGCGAATGGGTCTGGGTCAGATACTCTTCAGAGGGCCAGTGTGGACTTGTTGGGCCAAATGGCCTGTTTCCACACTGTAGGGATTCTGTGATTCAACATGAATATGGCCAATCAGATCATATTATCCAAGTATCCATGCATCACATTCTTTATAATAGGCTCTAGCATTTCCAAATCAATAGTAATTTTGAAGATAATCGCCAATGCATCCATTACTTCTATAGCCACTCATTCAACTCTTAGGTCCATGGGACTTACCAACTTTCATCTCCATTCATTTCTCTAATTCAGTGTTCTAACTAATTTCTTTCAACTTTTCATTCTTTCTAGTCACTTGGAACTTGAATTCTGGGAAATTTATTGTATCTTCCCAAGTAAAAACAGATAGAAAGTAAAAATTTTGCTTCTCTACCATTATCCTGTTTCCCATCATAAATTCTGCTAACTTTGCTGTAATAGACCCAAAATCACCTTATCCAAATGTTTCCTTTTTATGTACTAATAGGAGCTTTTACAATCTGTTTTCACATTTTCAGCTAGATTGGATTTCTCGTCTCCCTATCCTTACCAGTTTCTTGCTATATTCTAAAAAAACTTCCTGTCCTCAGATTTACAACTATTTTGGACAACTTATTAAGCCTCTTCTATTACAATCTTCTTCTTTTGTCAGTCACAGTTGACTGATTCTTCATATGTTTTTGCACCTTGAAGGAATATATAATTGCTGTAAGCTATGCATTAGAATTCTTTAAATGCTATTCACTCTCTGTATATAATTTTTCAATGCATTTTCCCAGTCCATCTCAGCCAATTTTGTGCCTTGTGCCTTCATAATTTCCCTCATTCAAATTTAACACCCTTGCCTCTATGGAATTATCTCATTTTCATGCATAATGTAAAATTCTATCATTTTATCATCATTCATCCCTAAAGTTTCCTTTACAACAAGAATATTAAATGGTCCTTCTTAATTTCATAATATTCAATGTAAAATAGCTTGTCCTCTGGTCAGCACCATAATATACTACAATAGAGAATTAATCTGAGAACACTACTACAGAAACTCATCCCCTATAGCTTTAGTGCCTATTTGGTTTACCAGTCTTTACGGATTGAATGACCTACGATTACTGTGTTGCCCAATCTCCATGTTTCTCTCACCACCATTACTATTTGGTGGCCTCTAAGTAATGCCATCCAATATGTATTGCTCTTTGTTATTTCTTAGTTCCACTCAAACAGATTCTATGCATTGTTCTCCCAATCTGAGACCTTCCTTACTAATACGCTGATCCCATTGCTTATTATCAGTGCAACTCCACCCTCTTTTCCTTCTTGTCCATCCTAAACATAAAATATCGTTGAATTACACTTCTCATTCTTGGTCAACATCTAGCAATATTTCTGTAATGGCAATTAGATCATACCCATGTATCTCAATTTGTACCTTTAGATAATCTGTCTTGGTGCAAAGCTGTGTGCATTTGGGTAGAGTGCCCTTAATCTTTTTGATGTAATTCAAAGCATACTTAATGCCTGGCTTAGTCTCCCTGGTGATTTTTATTACTCCTTGTTATCAACTTTATTTCCTTCCAATTATGATTACCCTCAAGTCCCTGCTGCCTAACCAACCAGTTTAAACCCACCCTTAACAGCACTGGCAAATCTCCTTGTCAGGATATCAGTCCCAGTCTTGTTAAGATTCAACTGATCCAGCTTAGACAGGTCTCACCTGCCCTAAAACCAGTCTCAATTCCTTAGAAATCTGATGTCCTTTCTCCTGCACCAATCCCTATACCAGTTCTCAAGCCAAGAGATAGGTGAAGAGGAATGTAGGTCCCTCACAATGAGAAACAGGAGAATTTATAATGGGAACAAAGAAATGGCTGACTAGCTAAATGCACACTTTGGTTCTACATTCACAAAGAAGGAAACAAATATCATACTAGAAATGTTGAGGACTGAGAGGAGGAAATATTTCCTCATGCTGAGAGTGGTGAATCTGTGGAATTTGCTACCACAGAGAGCACTTAGGGCCAAAACATTGTACGATTTTAAAAAGAGAGTTGGATATGGTACTTACGGCTGAAGGAATCAAAGATTATGGAGGAAAAGCAGGAACAGGTTATTGAGTTGGATGATCACCCATGATCATGATGAATGGCGGAGCAGACTTAAAGAGCTGAATGACCTACTCCTGCTCCTATTTTCAATGTATTCAATTGATAATACTCTGGTTCTTATGACTACCCGCATAGGGCACTGGGAGTAATCCTGAAAACATAGCTCTTAAGGTTCTGTTCTTTAATTTCCTTTCATACTCCTTGAAATCTGCTTTCAGTAACTCATCCCACTTCCTACCAATGTTGTTTATGTCAATGAAGACCATTATTTCTGTCAGATTGCCCTCCTGTAAAAGGGTGACCTGCATCCATTCTGTAATAACCTTGATCTTGGCACACAACGCTGCAGTCATGTTTAATGCTATAGAAGAGCCTGTCTGCACCCCGTCTCTAATCCTTTATCACTATTGGCCTTTCATTGATCTTCCTTCCCCCCCTCTGTACTTCTGAGGTGCCCATAGTATCGTAGACTTAGTTCTGGCTATAATGATGGACTCATGGGACTTCGGTACTAACTGCTTCTCCTACACCACCTGGCGATCCCTTTTCCCTGTCTGCCTGCACACTTCCAATCTACAGTGTGACCACCTCTCTACCATGTAATCTTCTGCCTTGTGGATGATTGATTTAACTTTACTTAGCTATCAGTATTATTCCTTACTGAAATCCAAATTGCTACCTCTTCTTTATAAATGGTACGTTTTATAGTTTTATATTTAATTTAATAACATCAGCTTCTCTTCAACAAAGCACTTACAGTTTTCCTATAATGTCATTCTGTATTTTTGATCTCACACAGCCTGGCTGCTGCGTAGAGATGCATTCTGGCTATCTCTGTTCCTGGAAGGTGAGTGAAGGCCTGAACCTGGCCCTCTCTTTATCCATTGCCCAAGCAAAGATGTCTCCTTCAGGTCAGGAAAATTCCTGATCACCCAATCCTCCTCTCACCTGCACTTCTCAAGGGTTTTTTCATTCTTTTATTAATCGTTCGCTTTTTTCAGGATTTGCATCTTGTCCTTGGCTGAATTAAGAGCAGTTTGCATTTGTTATGCCAGGTATTCGTTTGATGGTCACTCTGCAATGTTATTCAGCCTTCCTCTGTCTTCTATTGTGAGGTAACACAGTAACATTGGGAAAAGGGGAGGTGCATAACTTCCATTTGTTAGGCCACCAGCCAAAGTCAGAACTAATAGCTAGTTATTTACTGCAAATACTCTAATCCCAGGAATAAGTTCAAGGCAGTTCTCTCTTGAATTTTCTCCTGGTTTATTCATACCTTTGTTAACCTTGTGTGAGCCCAGCAGAGCCAGACATTATTCCACTTCCAGAAAAGGAATAAATTTTCGGCTTGCTGAATAACCTACCATTGTAAGGTAATTTTAGTAACCCTTCTGGACACTGCTTCATTTCCTAGCCAGGGTTTTAGCTTTGCCTCTTCAATCTCTTTCACTGCTTCTTTCAATTGAGCATTTTCAACTTCTGGTTCGCTTAATCTGGCTTTGATCTATCTGATTACCTTTTGCCTCATTTCCTAAGCATTTTTCCAGCTTTATTTCATTGATCTGACCACTACAACTGTATAAGCTGAATTCTGCAGAAATGCATGGCCATTTCTGGTGCAGCTTTCCCATTATTGTATTTGAGCCATCTTAGTCAACTGTAGGGAATTTGAAATAGTCGTACTTTTGGAGAATTGTGATATTGTCCAATAAAAATGCAAGAAAATTACATCACAGATTATTGATTAATGAGATTGTTTCCAGAGGAGAGTTTTGTTTCATTTTTTGCAGAGATTGAGAACATGTTGCCTTTAAAATTGATGTATAGATTTGAGAAGAGAATGTCAGGACATTCATCAGAATTATGAATTTACTCTGAGCACAAAATACTTTGTTTATTGTTTGACTATAATGTTTATGACTGTTTGCCAATGAAAAGAGCAATTACACATGTGTCTAAGAATGTTTGACCCTGGCTAGCCATCAGATTTTAGAAGGATTGGCAGCCTCTTTAAAACTTGTTCTCTGTCAGTGGCCAGTACTTAGAGACGTGAGTCACGATGATAAAATCTTGTGGAGCTATTGAATGTCTGAAAAATACTTGAGATGTGGATTTCTGTTATATATCTGTATTGGCAGGTCTAGGGTACATAGGCTGCTTATTTATTGAGAAATTTGTTGTGACAGAGCTACTGAATGAATACCTGAAATTAGAATTAAAACTACAGCACAGGAGGCAATGCCATTCATCATGATTATGCTGGGCACTGCATTCTTAATACTGGATTAGTGGTGCTGGAAGAGCACAGCAGTTCAGGCAGCATCCAACGAGCAGCGAAATCGACGTTTCGGGGAAAAGCCCTTCATCAGGAATAATGAAGGGCTTTTGCCCGAAACGTCGATTTCGCTGCTCGTTGGATGCTGCCTGAACTGCTGTGCTCTTCCAGCACCACTAATCCAGTATTTGGTTTTCAGCATCTGCAGTCATTGTTTTTACCACTGCATTCTTAATGTTTATTTCTTCTGTGTATTAATTGATCCTTCAGTTCTCTAAATATATTGGTCAGAACTTCTACAACTTCAGGTTGGCAGACTTAAAGGTGGGAGTGCTGAGAAAATAACTAGGCGTCTGGATGACTCCCCAGTGCATTCTTGCTGCTGGATGTTTCTCTGGGATGGACAGGAGTGTAGATTGGCTTCTCACTGCAGCACGTGGAGATCCGTGGAGCTTTAGAGCTGGGGATTCCATCCCTCAAAGTGGAATCTGCTGGCAGCAAAAGCCAGTTCAAATGTTGTCACTGGAGGGATTTACCCTCCACTTTGAAAAGCCTGCCTCCTCTCTGAGATTGAATGAGTTGGACCTCTGTAAGATATCTCTACTTTGAGATGCACTTGCATTCTCTTACCTGCTGTACCAGTGCTAACCTCTGCTGACAGGGATTCTAAGCCTTCAGAGAAGTTGGGTCTCTGACTGGGCCAGCAGCATTGGGAGCCCACTTGCCATTTTTAATTGAATAGTGAACTCAGAAGAAGCCAAACATGAGACTGTGTCCAGGAAAATATCTCCTGTGGTCTGGCTCCAAGCAGCCACAATCTCAGACTCTGATTTGATACTGAAGTTAAGAACCAGAGACTAAAAATCTTATTCATTTCCTCCAGAATGCCAGAGGTTTAGCATTGATGTAGCGCCATTGTTTCTTCCTGGTCAAAACATTCCCCAAACCCTTTCCTTTCCAAGAGAAGAACAATTCAAGTGGACAAAATTAAATAAACAGTATTGTTGAAATAACCAATAAGTGCTTCGGCATTTGAAAAGAAAAATCCAGGTCAGCCTTTTGGGCATTTGCTTATGCATTTTCTACTTTTGAAAATTGAATTGATCAAACATTTTCTGGCAAGTGGTCTAACTGAATGTGATGTGAGGTTTTGGTGTTATTCTGTGTTCTTAGTATCATGTGGCACATGACAATGAAGCCCAAAAGCAATTAATCAGAAAATCCAGGGGTTGCTCTAAAACCATGAGAGTTGTTTTCCTTACATGAAGCTTAACTGTTCAAGAGGTGCAGTAATCCCTATTTCATAACAAATATGGAATTAAAGACCTGATTGGAAATCTTCCTGTAGAATTGATCTATTCTCAACTTAATCAGATGTGCAAGTTGCTTATTCAGTAATCTCCCTTCAGAGGGGCAGATATTGAGTGTTTTAATATGCAAGTTTTGGTCCTCTGATGAATCAATATAGGACAGAAGTGTGTGATGCATACATCTTGTATTTTATTCCTAGTTTCAGCTGACAGTTCAAGTTAACTGAAGCTTAAAAATACAATTTTTATTTAGGGGGCATGACAAGTAGGGGTACTAAAACAGGTCACTGCAATCCCAGGTACTCTCTCTATTGCAAATGGACCTATGCCAATGCAACTGCTGTTTTCTGGATTGCCTCCAGATATTCTACAGCCAAATAAATCTTTGTGCTTTATGCTGTTTATGTTTGGTTACTAGATGTAGAAATAGGAAGTATGTAGAAACAGTGAAACAAGTGTGTTGGAATTGTTCCTGGAAAAAAAGTGTTTCTTTTATCCTTCTCAACAACATAAATAGTCCAAGCCGAATATTAATTCTGAGCCAATTTTCAATGGATGAATTAGAAATTTGCCTATTGTTTCAAAACTGTAACAACTTGTAGGATCCATCTAAATCTTTAAACATCAAACCATTTCTTATTATTGACTATCTCTGTCCTAATGTACTGTAATTTGCAAAAATCTAACATTAAAGGAATGAGGACCTGAAAAGAGAATATAGGGAGTTAGGTTGGAAGCTAAAAGGCAGGACGAGCAGAGTAGTAACCTCAGGATTGCTACAGGTGTCATGGACTAGTGAGGCTAGGAACAGAGACCGAGTGCAGATGAACATGTGGCTGTAGGGCTGGTGTAGAAGGGAGGGCTTCAGCTATGTGGATCATTGGGATACCTTTTGGGGGAGGTAGAACCTGTACAAGAAAGAACCTGAACTGGAGGGGCAACATTATTCTGGATTTGCTAGAGCTCTTCGGGAAGGTTTAAATTAGCTTGGCAAGGGATTGGGAAACGGAGCTTACGGATTTGAGGATGGAGTAGGTAGTGAACAACCGAATACAGTGTGCAGAGAGTTTCTGAGTAGGGATAGACAGTTGTTAGGGCAAAGTTGCAGTCAGTGTGATGGTTGAAGTGTGTCTATTTTAATGTAAGCAGTATCAGGAATTAGGGTAATGAATATAGAGTATGATCGGTACTTGGAACTATGATGTTGTGGCCATTACAGAGACTTGGATATAACAGAGGCTGGAATGGTTGTTGGATGTTCCAGGGTTTAGATGTTTCAAAAGGAATGGGGATGAGGCAAAAGGGGTGAGGGAGTGGCATTGCTAATCAGGGATAGTATCACAGCTGCAGAGAGGGAGATTGTCAAGGAGGGTTTGTCGACTGAGTCAGTATGGGTAGAAATCAGAAACAGGAAAGGAGCAGTCACTTTATTGGAAATTTTCTACAGACCACCCAATAGCAACAGAGACACAGAGGAGCAGTTTGGGAGGCAGATTTTGGAAAGGTGCAGAAATAACAGGGTTGTTGTCATGGGTAACTTTAACTTCCCTAATATTTATTGGTATCTCCCTAGTTCAAATAGTTTGGATGGAGCAGTTTTTGTCAGGTGTGACCAGGAAGGATTCCTGACTCAATATGTAGGTAAGCCAACTAGAGGGGATGCCATATTGGATTTGGTGCTTGGCAGTGAACCAGGCCAGATGTCAGATCTCTCAGGGGGAGAGGGTTTGGTGATAGTGATCACAACTGTCTGACTGTTGCTGTAAGTAAAAACAATGACTGCAGATGCTGAAAACCAAATACTGGATTAGTGGTGCTGGAAGAGCACAGCAGTTCAGGCAGCATCCAACAAGCAGCGAAATCGACGTTTCGGGCAAAAGCCCTTCATCAGGACCGTTGCTGTAGTCATGAAGAGGGATAGGCGAAGGGTATGGGAAAGTATTTAATTGTGGGGGGGGGGTATTACAATGGTATTACACAGGAACTGGGGTGCCTAAATTGGGAACAGATGTTCTAATAACTGAGTGTCACAACTTCATATATTTCATGTGTTTGGATGCTGAATTCTGGGTGAGATATTATTTGGGCAAAATGTTTGCAGGAGCCGAGGCAACAGAAATGTGGAGGTTGTTTAGGGAAACCTTGCTGATAGTGCTGGATTGATATTTCCCACTGAGGCAAGGAAGGGATGGTTGAGTGAAGATGCTTTGGCTGACAAGGGATGTAGAACATTTAGTCAAGAGGAAAATGGAAGATTACTTAAAGTTGGGGAGGCAAGGATCAGACAGAGCTTTAGAGGGTTACAAGGTAGCCAGGAAGGAACTGAAGAATAGACTCAGGACACTTAGAAGGGGACATGAGAAAGCTTTAGCAGGTTGGATTTAGGAAAACCCTAAGGCGTCCTACGTTTATGTGAGGAACATGAGGATGGTCAGCATGAGGTAGGACTGATCAGAGATAGTGGAGAGAACTTGAGCCTGAAGCCAGACGAGATAGGGGAGACCCTTAATGAATACTTTGCTTCGGTAGTCACTACCGAGAGGGACTTTGATCTTTGTGAAGACATCATGAAACAGGCTGGTATGCTCAAACAGGTTGATGTTAAGGAGGAGGATGTGCTGAAAATTTTGAAAAACATAAGGATAGATAAGTCCCCTGGGCTAGACGGGATATTCCCAAGGTTACTACAGGAAGCGAGAGAAGAGATTGCTGCACCTTTGGCGATGATTTTTGTATCCTCACTGTCCACTGGAATAATGCCAGATGGTGGCAAATGTTTTTCTCTTGTTCAAGAAAGGGAATAGGGATATTCCCTGAAATTACACAACAGTCAGTCTTATGTCTGTGGTGGGCAAATTATTGGAGAGAATTCTAAGAGACAGGATTTATGGTTACATGGAAAACCATAGTTTGATCAGAGATGGTCAGCATGGCTTTGTGAGGGGCAGGTCATGCCTCACAAGCCTTATTGAATTATTTGAGGATGTGACAAAATACATTGATGAAGACAGAGTAGTGGATGTGGCATACATGGATTTTAGCAAGGTGTTTGATAAAGTTCCCCATTGTAGGCTCATTCAGAAAGTAAGAAGGCATGGGATACAGGGAATTTTGGCTGTATGGATATAGAATTGGCTGGCCCATAGAAGACAGAGGGTGGTAGTAGATGGAAAGTATTAGCCTGGAGCTCGGTGACCAGTGGTGTTCCACAGGGATCTATTCTTGGACCTCTACTCTTTGTGATATTTATGAATGGTTTGGATGACGAAGTGGAAGGGTGGGTTAGTAAGTTTGCCAATGACAGGAAAGTTGGTGAAGTGGATAGTGTGAAAGACTGTTATAGGTTGCAGTGGGATATTGACAGGATGCAGAACTGGGTTGATAAGTGCCAGATGGAGTTCAACCTGTAAAAGTGTTTTAGTGATTCATTTTGGAAGATCGAATTTGAATACAGAGTACAAGGTTAAAGGTAGAGCTATTGGCAGTGTGGAGGAACAGAGGGATCTTGGGGTCCATGTCCATAGATCCCTCAAAGTGGCCACCCAAGTCGATAGAGTTGTTAAGAAGGCATATGGTGTGTTTGCTTTCACTGGCAGGGTGATCGGGGGTTAAGAGCCGTGGAGGTTATGCTGCAGCTCTCTCGAGCCCTGGTTGGACCACACTTGGAATACTGTGTTCAGTTCTGGTTGCCTCATTATAGGACATATGTGGAAGCTTTAGAGAGGGTGCAGAGGAGATTTACCAGGATGCTGCCTGGACTGGAGGGCATATCTTATGAAGAAATGTTGAAGGAGCTCAGGCTTTTCTCATTGGAATGAAGAAGGATGAGAGGTGACTTCGTAGAAGTGTACAAGATTATGAGAGGCATAGATAGAATGAATAGACAGACTTTTTCCCAGGGCAGAAATTGCTATCACAAGGGGCATAATTTTAAGGTGATTGGAGGAAGGTTAGGGGAGATGTCAGGTGTCAGTTCATTACACAGACAGAGAGTGGTGGGTGCGTGGAATGTAATGCCAGTGGTGATAGTGGAGTCAGATAGATTAGGGACATTTAAACGACTCTTGGTTAGGTGCAAAGTGAAGGGTATGGAGGTTAGTTTGATCGTAGAGTAGGATAAAAGGTTGGCACATTGAGGGCCGAAGGATCTGTACTGTGCTGTTGTACTATTTTGAACTCAAAGCAAGGAAGACACAAAATCGTCTTTGTGGTCTTTTTTGTTCTTGTCTTTCCAAATATGTACACTAATGTTACACACAATATAAAACAGATGTTGCCTAATTTTATGTTGCTCTTCTGCAAACTACCATCTAATCAAAGTACTTAATAGGCGCTTAAGCTAATCAAGCTGGTAATTGGTTAACACATTAAATCAATTGAAACATACATTTCAAAAGAAAAAAGAAAATATTTGTTACAGACTGTCAAGTTTTCAAAGTAGAACTCGTGCAGCATGAATTTCAAAAATACGCTGATGGTTTCATTTAGAACATAGTTTTTGACTTTGTTAATTCCTGGTAATCAGTTGCAAGGCAACTGCTAATTATTACTTTAAAAATGTACTTCTACTAATTACTTTGTAATTAGGCCATGAGGCTGGTTACAGTTTTAATTAAACATGGAACATTTTATCCAGCTGTGTGTATTTATCTGTATCCACTATTTTTGCTTGGAAAAACCTTTCAACAAGGTATAATAGATGAACCTGCTAAATTATAGTTTATTTATTTCTACTTTAAATAATATGTTGTTCAGAATATTTCTTTGTAAGAATAAGTGACTAATTAATCTACCATTTATTCATGCACTAAAATAATTTACTTCAATCAGCCATTCACTTTAACAACTGTGAAATAACGAGAATAAACTATATTTCTTCCAGGTGTTATTTGTGACAGCCCAGATTTTATTGTAGCCATGATGATCAACACTTGCCATTATTAAGAAATAAATTGGACAGCAGCTTCAGGCATGTGCAGTTAGTCAAGGAAGTTAGAAAATTGCTGGTCAAGTTGCCTTGGCTCCTGCAAACATTTTGCCCAAATAATATCTCACCCAGAATTCAGCATCCAAACACATGAAATATATGAAGTTGTGACACTCAGCTATTAGAAAGCTACTAAGCTCATCTAAACTGTTGGCGTTTGTTCATTCAAGCAGTGCTAGTTAATTTTTAATGGCTTGATATGTCTTAACTACAGCAAATAACTTTTTCTGCTCTTGAAAATTAATTTCACAGAGATAACTTTTCACTCCTTCAGGTTTTCATGATTGAATAATGATTCTAACATTGTCGTCTTGGTTCAGGTGCTGCATTGCTCAGTAAGAATTCCTCAATCTGATTGGTTAAGGAGACACACCATTTTTGTCCTATTCAAGTTTGTTCACTGTTGACTAACACCCAAGCTAATTGCACAGAAAAGTGCATGAAAAGGAGCGGAAACACAAAATTATGATCAATAATTAGGGAATGAGATCTGCAAAACAAAGTTTTCTATCATGCTTATGTTTCCTGACCATAATGTAAAAGAAAAGCTTCTATTTGGAGAAACATAAACAATCTTGGATTATGTGTTCATGCATAGAACTCCTGTTGTAATGACAGAATAGCAAGATTTGGAAATGGTGTCATATCATTGACTGTCCTGTTTATATATCACCTTTTAGTTCCTCAAAGTTCCATTCCATGACAACTTGCTTGCTTTTTACATACCAGTAGAAGGTTTTTGAGTTAAGATGTAGATTTAGTCCTACTCTTTTCTCAGAGACTCTCTTTGTGATTATTAAGTCACTCTTCACTGCCCTTCTTAATTTATTATATTTGGTCTGGTTCTTGCTAGATGAATTTACCTAACATGCAGCATACTCCCTTTTGCTTTTCATCATGTTCCCCCTGTTTGGAATGTACCAGAAACATCTCTTACTTAAAGATCACCCATTAATATTTCCTTTCTTGTCTGTCTTTCATTCTATTTACTCCTGCCTGGACCTCTTACATCCCACTGAAGTTAGTTCTTTTCCAATTTAGATGTTCTATTTTAGATTATTCCTTGATTCTCCTGTTCTAAATCTTACAATACAATCTTCAGACTTAAACCAAGTGCTGAACTCTTTCCCAGCACCAAACCTAGCTTCTCCAATATATCCTTGTAATTAAAGGCCCTCATGCCTGGAGCCATTCTCATACCATAAATCTTTTATGAAACACCTCCACCCTAACACCTCCATATCCTTCATAATGTTCAGTGCTAGGAGTTTGTTTTATTCATTCATGAAATGTGGACATCACCAGTATTTTTGCCCATCCAGAATTCTGCTGGAGAAGGTAGTGGTGAACAGTTAAGGTTCAATGACATTACTGTGGATCTGCAGTCATGTGTAGCCTAGAACAAGTAGGCACAGCAGATCTCATTTCCTAAAAGACAGTAGTGAACTAGGTGGGTTTTTATAATTGGTAATGGTTACAAGATCACCATTAATCTAACTTTTAATTCCAGATTCTTTTGAATCTAAAGTTCATCCTCTGTTCTTCTGAGATTTGACTGTGTCCCCAGAGCATTAGCCCTTAGCTCTGGATTAGTGGTCCACTGTCATTATCAGTAGAGCACCAGACCCACTAATTGAATGCAAAACGCCACTTCAGATAGAATGTGTTTTATAAGGGTTCATAAAAACTTTTACACTTTATGCTTCTGTTACAAAGCCCAGGATCCGCCGATGCCATTTAAATTACATTTTCATCAAACTCTGCCACTGTCAACAATATATGCATATGAAATCCTAGGTCACAAGGTTCTTGTACCCATCTTATAATTGTACTCTTTATTTTACATCACCTTCCTACCAAAATGTATCACTTTGCACTTCTCTATATTAAATCTCAGCTGCCATGTATTGAATGTTGTTATGGCCAGGTGAGGTTAAAAAGCAGAACCTCAAAGGTAGCAATCTCTGGATGACTTCTGGTGCCACATGCTAATTAGAGTAGGAATAAGAAGATAAATAAATCAATGTCTGAGGAAATAGTGCAGTGGGCATGGTTTCAGATTTTTGGATCATTGGGATCTCTTCTAGGGCAGAGAAGACCTGCTGAAAAGGTACGGATTTCACCTGAAATGGAATGGGACCAATATCCTGGAGGAGGGTTTTGCTAGTGCTATTCAGGAACCTGTAAACTAGTTGGGGGGAGGGGATCGTAAGTTGACCCATAGAGGTGTACAGCACGAAACAGACTTTTCAGTCCAACTTAGCCATGCTGACCAGATATCCTAAATTCATCTAGTCTCAATTACCAGTATTTGACCCATATCCCTCTAAACCCTTCCTGTTCATATACCCATCCAGATGGCTTTTAATTGTTGTAATTGTACCAGCCCCCACCACTTCCTCTGGCAAGTTATTCCATACATGTACTACCCTCCATGTGAAAACGTTGCCCCTTAGGTCCATTTTAAATCTTTCCCCTCTCATTTTAAACCTATGCCCTCTAGTTTTAGACTCCTGCACCCGGGGAAAAGACCTTGCAAAATGAATTAAAGTAAAAAGTAACAAGCTTAACAGAGAATAATGAACTAACAAGTACTTACAACTCCTTCCTCTAATCTATCTTTTACTTTCCTTCTATAATACTAGACTGATAAACCCCTGATTTACCAAAAATTCAAATTTCAAAACCAGGCAGTTGTCGAATATTCTCTTTGTATCCTCCTCTGGAGACTTTCTTCTTAGAATTTCTCTTTCACAGGCTGTTGATAGATAAAGGTACCTTTAAGAGAGCTGTTTTTTGGACAGTCTGTACATGCTGTTAGCAGTTCTCTCTCAACTGTTCAGGTTTTCCCGGTCTTATTGTCATTGGCCTTTAATATTGTCAATATACTAAATTCAAATTTGATTGGAGTTTGGTATTTTTAGGGAATAATTTAAACTGATTAGCCGATTCTGAATTTGTTTTGTCGTCTCCATGCACCCAGCTATTCTAGCTGTTTGACCAAATGTTATATTGTTACCTTATTCAGAACACTTGGTGCCATGTCAAGTAGTTCTGCTAGCTTTTAACTCTCTTAAAGGTACAGTACACCCACTATCCATGTCTCTCATGATTTTATAAATCTCTGTAAGGTCACCCCTCAGCCTCTGACGCTGCAGGGAAAAAAGCCCCAGCCTAGTTAGCTTCCCCCATAGCTCAAAACCTCCAACTCTGGCAACATCTCTGTAAATCTTTTCTGGACCCTTTTAAGTTTCACAATATCTTTCCTATAGCAGGGAGACCAGGATTACATGTAGTATTCCAAAAGTGGGCTAACCAATGTCCTGCACAGCTGCACCATGACCTCTCAACTCCAATGCTCGATTCTCTGACCAATAAAGTAAAGCATTACAAATGCCTTCTTCACTATCCTTTCTGCCTCTGACTCCACTTTCAAGGAACTATGAACTTGTAGTAGTGAGAATGGAAAGAGAATGAGAATGATTCTGTATTTAAAAAGAGCAAGTTAATTAGAAAAGGCAGGCAAGACCACGTCAGAGAACTCTGAAGAATTAAATTGCAATTATTTCAATGCAAGATGCCTTACAGATAAGCCAAATGATTTCAGGCCATATACAGGAACATGGAAATGGAATGTTATAGCTATTACAGACACATAGCTGAGGGAGTGACAGGACTAGCAGCTCAGTTTTCTGGGGTTGAAATGCTATAGGAAGGATAGAAAGGGAGGCAAGAGAGGAGGGGAAGTGCTGTTTTTGATTAAGGAAAGCATTACTGCTGTCCTTAGGATATATCTAAGGGACGATCACCTTAATGGGATTGTACTATAGGCCCCTCAATAGTCAGAGGGAAATTGAGGAGCAAATATGGGAAGAGATCTTAGATATACATAAGAATAATGGGGTTGTTATAGGAGGGGATTTCAACTTTCGAAAGTTGTCTAGGACTGCCACAGTGTTAGGGGCTTGGATGGTGAGGAATTTGTTAAATATGTGCAAGAAAGTTTTCTTTATCAATATGTCAATATACCTACTAGAGAAGGAGCAAAACTTGGAAAACAGGGCAGAGAAAGTGTCTGAAGTGACAGTAAGGGAACACTTTGGAACCAGTGATCATAATTCTATTAGTTTTAAAATAATTAGGAAAATGGATAGGCCTTGTATAAAAGTTAAAGTTCTAAATTGGAGTAAGGCCAATTTTAATTGTATGAGACAGGATCTTTCAAACGTTGCTCAGAGTGGACTTCACAGGTAAAGGGACGATTGGGAAGTAGGAGGCTTTAAAAAGTAAGATAACAGGAATTCAAAGAGATTCATGTTCCTGTTCGTGAAGGGTAAGGCTGTTAAGAGTAGGGAACAATGAATGAATAAAGATATTGAGACTCGGGTTAAGAATAAGAAAGAGGTGTATGTTAGCTATCGACAACTGGGATTATGTGAATCTGTTGAAGAGTATAAGGGGCATAGGGGCATTCTTAAGAGTGAAATCAAGTGGGCATAAAGGGGAATAATCCAAAGAGATTCTCCAAATACATTAAAAGCAAAAGAGCAATGAGGGACAGAAGAGGGGTCCTTGAAGATCAACGAGATCACTTATGTGTGGAACCGCAGGAGATGGGAGAGGTACTAAATTAATATTTTGCGTCAGTTTTTACTATGGAGAAAGAAATGGAGACTTGGAAACTCTGAGGAAATAAATAATGATGCCTTGAAAGCAGTCAACATTATAGAAGAGAAAATGCTGGAGATGTTAAAAAAAATGTAAAGGTGGATAAATCTCTGGGATAAGATAAAGTGTACTGCAGGGCATTGTGGGAAGTTAGGCAAGAAATTCAGGTCCCCACGTTGAAGTGTCGGAGGACTAGAGGGTGGCTAATGTTGTGCCTTTATTTAAGAAAGACTGTAAGGAGAATCTTGGTGTGTCTGACATCAGTGGTGGGTAAATTGTTGGAGAGGCTTCAAAGAGATAGGATTTGCATGCATTTGGAGAGGCTAGGAACGATTATGGATAGTCAGCATGGCTTTGTGCAGGAGAAATAGTGTCTGACAAACTTGATTGAGTTTTTTGAGGACATAACCAAAATGATTGAGGGCAGAACAGCAGACGTTGTTTACATGGACTTTAGTAAAGCCTTTGACAAGGTTTTTTAATGATAGGCCAATTAGTAAGGTAGATCACATGGGATTCAGGGAGACATTGGCAACTGGGTACAAAATTGGTTTGATGGTAGAAGACAGAAAGTGATAATGGGGGTTGTTTTTCGGACTGGAGGTCTGTGACCAGCGGTGTTCCACAGGGATTGGTGCTGGGCCCACTTTTGTTTGTCATTCATATAATGATTCGGATGAAAATTTAGGAGGCATGGTTAGTACATTTGCAGATGTCACCAAAATTGTTGGTACAGTTGACAGTGAAGATGCTTAACTAAGATTATAAATGGATCTTGATCAATTTGGCCAATGGGCTAAGGAGTGACAGATGAAGTTTAATTTGGATAGATATGTGATATTGCATTTTGATAAATCAAACAAGGGCAGGACTTACACAATTAATGGTTGTGTTTTCAAACCGAGAACCTACAGGTTCAGGTACAGTTCTTTGAAAATTGCATCACAGATAAACAGGGTGGTCAAGAAGGCATTTAGCATGCTTGCCTCCATTGATAAGACCATTGGGTACAGGAGTTGGGATGCCATGTTGAGGTTATACAGGATGTTGGTGAGGCCACTTTTGGAGTTCTGTGTACAGTTTTGGTTGCCCTGCTATAGGAAGCATATTATTAAATTGGAGACAGTTCAGAAAAGGTTTACCAGGATGTTACTGGTGCTAGAAAGTTTGAGTTGTAAGAATAGGCTGGATAGGCTAGGACTTCTTTTCATTAGAGCATAGAAGGTTGAGGAGTGATCTTGTAGAGGTTTATAAAATCATGAGGGGCATAGATAAGGTGAATAGCAAAGGTTTTTTTTCCAAGGATGAGCGAGTTCAAAACTAGGGAGCATATTTTTTAAGGTGAGATGAGAAAGATTTAAAAGAGACCTGAGGCGCACCTTTTCCACACAGAGGGCAGTTCAAATGTGGAATGAACTGTCAGAAGCTAGGTAAATGCAGGTATAGTTACAGTATTTAGAAGACGTGGATAGGTACATGAGTAGGAAAGGTTTAGAGGGATATGGGCCAAATGCAGGCGGATGGGACTAGTTTAGTTTAGGAAAATTGGTTGGCATCAACTAGTTGGTCTGTTTCTGTGCTGTATGACTCTGACTCCTGTTTCTTTCTCCGTATTGTGTTTAACAATTGAAAGGTGAATTTACCAATCCAGTGTATGTACTTAACAATGAAGTGTATTTACTTAGCTGGTTACATAACTGTTGTGAAGATTACTCAGTCAGGTTTTCTTGAATTTTTAACAAATTCTGAGATCTGATGCTAGCCTGTGTAAAATTATTAACAAGTTAGTCCAAATGCCAAAGAAACGCTCATGCACTCAAAAACCATATCTACAATTACAGATTAAATGTAGAGTTACATAAATTTTGCCAAATGCTGCAACATGAGGAATAAAGAGTCAGTTGACAGTTTATGGCCGGCATTGCAGGCTTTTAGTTCCTAACTGAGAGATGTTTGAAAATGTACCTGAAATGTTCCTATTTCTTACGATAATGTATCTGTAGAAATTCCGAGCCTTATCCTGTCAGATTCTCTTGTTTGCTGTTCACATTGGCACACCTTCTTAGCCATAATTTCATGGCCAGCCTGATTGTTCTGGTGCATATTTTAAAACTCCATTTTTGATAAAGTGAAACAGAAGCTTTTTGTGCTTCCTCAGAGATTTATTGTTTCTGGTGATCTTCCTAGAAAATGCACTTCCATGGAATGGATGATGACTTACCATGATGCAAATTAGCAAACCATTTTAATGTCAACTGTTGTCATTTTAAATAAAGTCCAAAATGTGAATCCAGTCAATGAAATCTCAAATTGATTTTGATATAGCATGATACACAATTTAATATCAATGTCCATTTCCACCAACCGGTCTGCGTCCTCTCACTATCCTCTTCATTGTTCACAGTACATCCATGCTTTGTGTCATGTGCAAATTTTTAAAGTTTGCAGGTAACCCAGGTTTAGTTCACTGTATCAAGGAAAGTGGTGGTCCTAGTACCAATCCCTGGGGAACTTCACTTTATCCTTATGTTCAAGTGATTTGTTACTTTTCAGTCAGATTACCATTTCTAAAACCTTCACCAAGGTTAAACCAATTTGGCCTGTAGTTGCTGGGTTTATCTCCACACCTATTTCGCAACAAGGGTGTAACATTTGCAATTTGTTGCAGTCCTCTTGTCCCACTGCCTTATCGAAGGAGAATTGGAAGATTATGGCCTGCATCTGTGCATTGTATACTCTGGCTTCTCTTAGCATCTCTGCATGCATCTCATTCAGTTTTGTGACTTACTCAATTTAAGCACAACCAGCCTTTATAATACCATAAGATATAGGAGTAGAATTTGGCCATTTGGCCCATCAAGATTGCTACACCATTTGATCATGGCTGATATATTCCTCAATCCCATTCTCCTGCCTTCTTCCTGTAACCATTGCTCCCTGACTAATCCAGAACCTACCTCTGTGTTAAAGACACTCAATGATCTGGCTTCTGCATCAATAAGTTCCACACATTCACCATCCTCATCTCAGTTCTAAAAGATTGTTCATTCACTGAGACTGTGCCCTCAGGCCCTAGTCTCTCCTACTAGTAGAAACATGTTCTTGATGCCCACTCTACTCAGGCCTCTCAGTATTCTGTAAATTTTAATCAGATTCCCCTTCATTCTTCTAAATTCCATTGATACAGACACAGAGTCCTCAACTGCTCCTTGTTTGAAAAGCCTTTAACCCCCAGGATTATTCTTGTAAACCTTTGCTAGCTCTTCCAACGCTTGCTGCTGATTCCTTAGATATGGGGCTCAAAATTGCTCTCAACATTCCAAATGCGGTCTGCCCAAAGTCTTTCACAGCCTCAGCAGTACACCTCTGCTGTTGTATTCTAGCCCTCTGGAAATGAATGCTAACATTGTACTTGCCTTCCTAATTGCTAACTGAATGTGCATGTTAACCTTAAGAGAATCCTGAACTAGGATTCACAAGTCTCTTTGTGGTTCAGATTTCTAAGCTGTTTACCATGTAGAAAATAGTCTATTCTTCCTACCAAAGTGCATTACCTCACACTTTACCGCATCATATTCCATCTGCCATACCTTTTCCCATTCTCCTAACCTGTTCAAGTCCTTCTGCTCCCTCCCCATTTCTTCAACATTACCTGACCCTCCATCTGTCTTTGGTCGTTTGCAGACTTAGCAACAATGCCCTCATTTCCTTTATCCACATCATTAATGTATCATATGAATAATTGTTCCAACATTAACTCCCACAGAACTCCACTAGTCACCAGCTGCCGTCCTGAAAAAGACATTTCATCCCCACTCTCCACCTTCTGCCAGTCAGCCAACCCTCTAACCATGCTAGTACCTTGCCCTAACACCATAGGCTCTTACTTTATTTAGCAAACTTATTGGAAATCCAAGAAAATCATGTCCAGTACCTCGCCTTTGTCTAACTTACTCATTACTTCTTCAAAGAATCTAACAGATTTGTCAGGCATGACCTCCCCTTGATAAAGCCATGCTAACGTTTTCCTGTTTTACCATGCACTTCCAGGTACTCAACAATCTCATTCTTAATTATGAACTCTAAAATGTTAACAATGACCATGTTAAGGCTAACTAGAATATATTGTAATTTCCCGTTTTCTGCCTCCCTTCCTTTTTAAACAAGCATGTTACATTAGCCATTTGGGCAGCACAGTGACTCAATGGCATACTCAGTGCCAGGACCTGGGTTTGATTTCACTCCTGAGCAACTGCCTGTGTGGAGTTTGCACATTGTCCCTATGTTTGTGTGGGTTTCCTCTGGTGCTCTGGTGTCCTCCCACAGTCCAAAGATGTGCAGATTGGTGGACTGGCCCGGCTAAATTGCCCATAGTGTTCAGAGGTATATAAGCTAGATGATTTAGCCATGAAAAATGCAGGGTGAAAGGGTTGGGGGTGGTGCGGCTGGATCTGGGTGGGATGCTCTTTGCTCTTTGGATGGTTGGTGTGGACTCGATGGGCTGATTGGGCTGGTTTTACACTGTAGGGATTCTATGAGTTTCCAGTCCTCTGGGACCCTCCCTGATTCCAGTGATGCCTGAAAGATCACCACCAATACCTCCACAATCTGCTCCACTATCTCCATCAGAACTCTAGGGTGTAGTCCTTCTAGTCTGAGTGATTTATCCGACTTAAGGTATTCCAGCTTCCCCAGCACTTCCTCCTTAGTGACTGCAACTACATTCTCCTCTGGCTCTCTTGAAGTTCTGGTATATTGCTGGTGTCTCCCATTCTGGGGGATGATGCAAAGTACCTTTTCAGTTCCTCCACCATTTCTTTTTTCCTCATTACTATTTTTCTAGCTGTGTTTTTCAGTGGTCTATTGTTCACTCTTGCCTCTCTCTCTCATCTTTTACACATCTATTGCAATCTTCTTTACTAGCTAACTTACGATCCTATTTCATCTTCTCCCCCTTGTTGCATGTTTAGTTATCCTCAGCTGGTTTGAAAGGCTAGCAATCTTCTGACTTTCTGCGAATCTAATTCATGTTGTTTGCTTTTATGCTGCCCCTGACCTCCCTTGTCAGTTATGGTTGCCTCGGCATCCCTTTAGTACGTTTCTTCCTTGGGATGAATTTGTACTGTGCCTCCTGAATTACCCCAGAAAGTCACCCTATTGCTTCTCCACTGCTTTCCCTGGTAGGCTCCCCTTTCAATCAGTTCTGGCCAGTTCTTTCATCGTGTCTTTGTAATTACCTTTAGTCAATTGTAATACCGTTACATCTGATTCCAGCTTCTCCCTGTTAAACTGCAGGATGAATTCTATCATATTATGGTCACTGCCCTTCAGGGGTTCCTGCACCTTAAGTTCCCTAATCAAGATTGCCTCATTACACATCAGCACATCCAGAATTGTTTGTTCTCTAATGGACGCTCACAAGCTGCTCCAATGAAACCATCTTGCAGACTTTCCACAAATTCCTTTTCTTGGGATCCATTACTAACCTGATTTTGGCAGTCAACCTGCATATTTAAGTCCCCCAATGATTAGATTAGATTAGATTCCCTACTGTATGGAAACAGGCCCTTCAGCCCAACAAGTCCACACCGACCGTCCAAAGAGTAACCCACCCAGACCGATTCCCCTACTCTATATTTTCCCCTGACTAATGCACCTAACACTATGGGAAATTTAGAATGGCCAATTCACTTGACCTGCACATCTTCAGATTGTGGGATGAAACTGGAGCACCCGGAGGAAACCCATGTAGACACAGGGAGAATGTGCAAACTCCACACAGACAGCCCTGGTGCTGAGAGGCAGCAATTCTCACCACTGAGCCACTGTGCTGCCTATTATTGTAATAGTGCCTTTCTTACATGCCTTTCCTCCATTGTCTGATTATTTTCTGCCCCCACTGCCTGACTGCTACTAGGAAGTCTATACATAACACTTGTCGGGGTCTTCTTTCTTTTGGAGTCCCTCAACTCCCCCCCCCCCACCCCCCCCCCCCACCCCTTACAGATTCTATGCCTTCTGACTTTGTATCATTTCTTGCAATCAATGTAAGTTATTTTCTTACAAACAAGGCAACCCCACCTCCTCTGCTTATCCTTTCGATAGGATGTGTATCCTTAATCCTGATCCCTTTGCAGCCATGTCTCTTTGTACTTGGTCATTTTAATCAGCTTTCCAGCTCACTGACCTTGTTTCATTTACTGCATGTATTTAACTACAACACCCTCAGTCTTGCATTGACTGCCTCCCTTCTCATTATTTTCCCATTATCTGCTGTACCTGAAGTTAGATTCCTGACCCTTTTCATACCCTCTGCCCTATTACTTAGGAAACTTTATTACTCTGGAAACTTTAATAACCTTTGCTGAGCCCTCCCCCTGTTTAATTTTTTCTATACTTTACCTTGCAACTGACCCCAATCCCTCCACTATTTAGTTTATAGCCCTGTCCACAGCCGTAATAATGCCCAAACTCTGGTCCCAGCATGATTCAGGTGGAGCCTGTGTCATTGGAACAGCTCTCTCCTTTCCCAGTGCTGATGCCAGTGCCTCATGATTTTGAACCTGTTTCTGCCATACCAACCCTTGAGCTGTGTGTTTATTTTTAATCTTGTTGACCCTGTGCCAATTAGCTCATGACTCAGGTAGTAATTTGGAGATTAAGAACTTTTTCGGTTCTGCTTTTTAACTTAGTCCCTGGCTGCTCATATTAACTCATCAGAACCTTTTTCCTCTTTCTACCCATATCGTTGGTAATTAGTGGAACATGACAATTGGATCTTTACCTTCTCATTCCAAGTTCCTCTGCAGCCAAGCTATATTATCCTGAACCAGGCACCAGCCAGGCAACACAGCCTTCAGGACTCATGATTCTTGCTACAGAGAACAGTGTCTATTCCCCTGACTATACTATCCCTGATTACGACTACATTTCTCTTTTCTTTCCCCCCCTCCACCACCAACCCCCCCCGCCACCCCACAGAATGGGGGAAACTACTTCAGCATTAGCACCTATACCTGACTACTCATAGTCACACCCTCCTTTCCCTGACTATTGACTGAGCTGGAGGTATTTAATCTAAGGGGTGTACTGGTCTCCAATTTATAATGTCAAAATTTATCCTGTAAAAGACTTACAAACTATGAACCATAAAAAGTAACTCTTACTATCTGCATCAAATTCCTATGATGACTCCAAATTCACTGCACTACGTACTCACTTTGGCAGTGCTTCACTCCAGATCTGATTTCTCCTTCCTGACTAGGTGTAGCTTTACCAATTTTCAGCAATTATTTATAGTTGCCTTCTCCCTTTCTGCACTTTCCTAATACATTACTATTGTCACTGGCTTACATGAATACTTTTCTTATGGTAATAAAATCTCTACTGGATGTCCTTCAAAAATGTTGGTTCATTATTTGGGCTGTATAGCCAATTAGTCATCTAGCCACACACTTTGTCAACAGCCTGTGGATATTCCTACACACAGCAGCTCCAAAACGGTTGCTGTTTGCCTATTACAAACTTGATTGACATTTTAGTGACTTGTTCAATGAGGTAGGCTTTGTGGGGTCACTATTCAGATCTGCTTGCTATTTCACATTTCTTTAATAGCTTTCTCTGTTACTTACACCAATTTATTGATTGTTGACCCATTTCAGAAGTGAAAAATGAAAAATACAAGTATACTCAGTTTCAAGTTGGAGAATGAATCTTGAGTCATAGAGATGTACAGCATGGAAACAGACCCTTCGGTCCAACCCGTCCATGCCAACCAGATATCCCAACCCATTCTGGATTAGTGGTGCTGGAAGAGCACAGCAGTTCGGCCAGCATCCAAGTAGCTTCGAAATCGACGTTTCGGGCAAAAGCCCTTCATCAGGAATAAAGGCAGTGAGCCTGAAGTGTGGAGAGATACCTCCACACTTCAGGCTCACTGCCTTTATTCCTGATGAAGGGCTTTTGCCCAAAACGTTGATTTCGAAGCTACTTGGATGCTGCCTGAACTGCTGTGCTCTTCCAGCACCACTAATCCAGAATCTGGTTTCCAGCATCTGCAGTCATTGTTTTTACCTCAGATATCCCAACCCAATCTAGTCCCACCTGCCGGCACCCAGCCCATATCCCTCCAAACCCTTCCTATTCATATACCCATCCAAATGCCTCTTAAATGTTGCAATTGTAACAGCCTCCACCACTTCCTCTGGCAACTCATTCCATACACATACCACCATCTGCGTGAAAAAGTTGCCCGTAGGTCCCTTATGTGTTTACCCTCTCACTCTAAAACTATGCCGTCTAGTTCTGGACTCCCCCACCCCATGGAAAAGACTTTGTGTATTTATCGTATTCATGCCCCTCATAATTTTGTAAACCTCTATAAGGTCACCCCTCAGCCTCCGATGCTCCAGGGAAAACAGCCCCAGCCTGTTCAGCCTGTCCCCATAGCTCAAATCCTCCAACCCTGGCAACATCCTTGTAAATCTTTTCTGAATCCTTTCAAGTTTTACAACATTATTCCAATAGGAAGGAGGCCAGAAATGCACACAATATTCCAACAGTGGCCTAACCAATGTCCTGTATAGCCACAACATGACCTCCCAACTCCTGTACTCAATACTCTGACCAATAAAAGAAAGCATACCAAACGCCTTCTTCACTATCCTATCTACCTGCGACTCCACTTTCAAGGACCTATGAATCTGCACTCAAAGGTCTCTTTGTTCAGCAACACTCCCCAGGACCTTACCATTAAGTGTATAAGTCCTGCTAAGATTTGCTTTCCCAAAATGCAGCACCTCGCATTTATCTAAATTAAACTCCATCTGCCACTTCTCAGCCCATTAGCCCATCTGATCAAGATCCCATTGTAATCTGAGGTAACCTTCTTCGCTGTCCACTACACCTCCAATTTTGGTGTCATTTGCAAACTTACTAACTCTACCTCTTATGCTCGTATCCAAATCTTTTATGTAAATGACAAAAAGTAGAGGACCCAGCACCAATCCTAGTGGCACTCCACTTGTCACAGGCCTCCAGTCTGAAAAACAACCCTCCACCACCACCTTTGAACCAGTTCTGTATCCAAATGGCTAGTTCTCCCTTTATTCCGTGAGATCTAACCTTGCTAACCACTCTCCCATGGGGAACCTTGTTGAACGCCTTACTGAAGTCCATATAGATCACCTCTACTGCTCTGCCCTCATCAATCCTCTTTGTTACTTCTTCAAAAAGCTCAATCAAGTTTGTGAGACATGATTTCCCACAAACAATGCCATGTTGACTATCCCTAATCAGTCCTTGCCTTTCAAAATACATGTACATCCTGTCCCTCAGGATTCCCTCCAACTACTTGCCTACCACCGACGTCAGGCTCACTGGTCTATAGTTCCCTGGCTTGTCCTTACCACCCTTCTTAAAGAGTGGCACCACATTAGCCAACCTCCAGTCTTCTGGCACGACACCTGTGACTATCGATGATACAAATATCTCCGCAAGAGGCCCCGCAATCACTTCTCTAGCTTCCCACAGAGTTCTGGAGTGCACATGATCAGGTCCTGGGGATTTATCCACCTTTATGCGTTTCAAGACATCCAGCACTTCCTCCTCTGTAATATGGACATTTTGCAAGGTGTCACCATCTATTTGTCTATTTTCTATATCCTTTTTCACAGTAAAAACTGATGCAAAATACTCATTTAGTATC
Organism: Chiloscyllium punctatum; assembly: GCF_047496795.1. NCBI lineage: Eukaryota > Metazoa > Chordata > Chondrichthyes > Orectolobiformes > Hemiscylliidae > Chiloscyllium > Chiloscyllium punctatum. The sequence continues at coordinate 46,285,180 of NC_092776.1, read as the reverse complement.
TCCCCCATTTTCTGCGGCTCCACACAAAAGCTGCCTTGATGATCTTTGAGGGGTACTATTCTCTCCCTCGTTATCCTTTTGTCCTTAATGTATTTGTGAAAAGTATTTGGATTCTCCTTAACCCTATTTGCCAAAGCTATCTCATGTCCCCTTTTTGCCCTCCTAATTCCCCTCTTAAGTATACTTCTGCTGAGATGCCAGTGAGGCAAAGTGACTTTATCTGATGAAGGAGCAATGCTCCAAAAGCTTGTGATTCCAGTAAACCTGTTGGACTTTAACCTGGTATCATGTGACTTTTGACTTTGTCTACCCCAGCCCCAATATTGGCATCTCCATATCATTGCAACCTCACAGTTAGAGGACGACTGCTACTCCCTCTAAGCCTGCCTCTGCACACACCTCTTGCCAAGGCTTATATATAACTGAACCCTCACAGATACCTGCGGCATATCCACTTGGTGGCTTCATAGGGAGGTGCGCAATAAGATTAACACTTTTTCACAAATCAGAAAGAGGACTAACAAATGAGCTAAATATATAAGAACATCATAGTCACCTTAGGTTTTTTGTTTGTCCAATTTCAGTAATAACTAACCCATCAAAAACTCATGCCTGAATGACCTTCTCACTCTGTTGATGAGATAAATTTCAAACAACAATTTTCTGGATTTTCAGATAATTATGTGATTTTTGGTGAGGTTTACATTTAAAGAAGGATGCTTTCTTTTACAAAGTCATCTTATTCTATGCTGTGTATTATAAATTGCATGTTGGCACCATGATTGACACTTGGATGATATAATCCTCATACCTCCTGTCTATTTTATTGAAAGACGTTTTGTTCATGTCAGGGAATCATGGTGATGGGTTCTAATCAGCAGCATTTTGCCATTTACAGGCAATTATCACTTGGTTGATGTGCAGTGTCAGCTTCATTGTATAATAATATGAACATTTTTTGGGTAGATAATTGCTACTTTTTGGAAAGAAGGTGATTTGTAACACTTTTTAAAAACAACTTAATAAATTAGCTGATTGATTCATCATCACATGTTACTCCTAAGCAGGACAGCTTTACCTTAGAAAGTTGGAGTTTGTTCTTCTTTTCTGTATTTACTTCTCAGGTCAACATATGTTTCAAGGTTATCTTTAAGGCAGTAAAGATTGACCAGGTTTATTAATTTGAGGGGTCTAGATAATAAAGTTGGTCACTACCATGTTGCAAAATACCTGAAGACAAACAAATCTCCAGCTTAAATATCTCTCCTTCTTTAGATCACACCTACGTGTGCGCAAGTAAAACAAGTGAGAAGTTCTGTGATGTTGTTTTCTGTGATAAAATTCACCACTCCTTGACTGAAGTTAAATCTGCATGTACAAAACATCACATCAAGCCTTCCTCTTTGTGGTTCTTAAAGTTGTTATTTTTGTTTTGTGATTCTCTGTACATTTAGAGGAAGTCAGTGCAACTTTTGATCTAAAACATTACTTCAGTGATCCAGGATGAGGCATTCCTATATTATAGAGCACAGGGAAAATCACCTAATACCATTAACTGCACTTGATTTATTGCAGATGTGTCTTTGATCATGCTTGAAATATTTAAAAAGATCCTATTGCATTGGGGAAATGTAACTCCTTCAAAACTACAAGGAATCCTATTCTCTTCAGTAGGTGATCTAGTATTATTTGTATTGTAGCAGTAATCATTTACAACTTTTTTGTATTTTCCAGTCTTATCCAATGGTACTACAGTATCGGCCAAGGATTGACTTTGGTTAGCCAGAGTAGCTGTTATCCACTATGGTGGATACTGCACTAAAGTTTACCCATCGACAGTTTGCACAATGAATGGATATATTGGACAATGGTCAGAATCAGATTATTCAGAACAGACTCAAAATTTTTATCTGTCTACCATTCTTCAGATGCGTTTATTTTTCCCAAGAACAAGCCCAATGCTATTCTGCTACTGGAGCCATGAATCGTTTGTGTTGATCAGTGTGATATTTGTGTTGAATACTGCAAAAAATCACTCACTGTAGCCTGTGGGTTGAGATTCAGTGTTCACTGCCCATGTGTCTATAAGCCTATGTCTTGAAGTTATACATGTGCTTGTGCTAATGCTAAACACATAGCAAAATGGCAAAACTTGTTCTATGTCTTTGAATAAATTTATGTTCCGGTTAACATATGTATTGACTTCCTTTGTTTATTGTAAGTTAATTAGCACTGCAGATTACAATCTGAAGCTGTAAAATGTTTTTGTTATATACCACTGATGTAATCATAAAGAAATATGTACATTTTTGAGGGGGAAAATTCTTTCAAAATTACCCTTGCTATTAACAGTGATCCTTTTACTTAGTAAAATGGTTCATTGCTATAGCCTGAAGTAAAAACAAATCAGCAAAAAAAACCTCTGTAAATGCCAGAAAAAGGAACAGGCATGAAGGACAACTTATCAAAAGATACCTTCCTCCCAGTAGTCTGATTCCTTCAAACAAATTAGTTCACTAAAAATTATTAAGCCTCACGATTAAGTTTTACATTTTAAATAAATGTACACTAATGAAGATTTCAGAATTAAGAATGTTGTTCCTTAACAAATAAAATTTCAAAATGACCTCTACTCTGACATTAAATTGCAAGTGATTCCTAATCTTTTTCGGAGAATCTCACTAGTGAATTTTGAAATCACATGGGACTTTCTGCTTATTAGCAAGTTGCACATCAAGTTAATGATTGAAATCAGGCATTGATTAACAATGAAAGATTGCTTGAACCAACTCTCCTCCTCCTTTTAGTTGAACAACAATCAGCATTGATGAAAACAACTATTCTTTTAAAATAGACTATCGCGCCCATCAGTCATCACCTCCTTGACAATCAGATGCAATGTTTACTTTGGAATATATGATTAAACAATATTAAAAAATAATTTGCATTGTTCTTAAGTAATTCATACTCAATGTTGATTCTGGAAACCTTAGTACATTTTAAGTTTGAGCTCTGTGGGTTAAGCTTCACTGGTTGAATGTGAATTGGATGTCAGTGATTGAGCCCATGAAAATGTACATTTATATTATTAAACTAAGAATAAAATAGTGATTTTTGTAATCAGCCTTCTAAGCTAGTGAGACTTGCAAAACTGGTGATTTAACTATCAGGCACTCCTAAAAATAATAGCTACTGATTTTAATTCTTGCTTCAGTCAATAAATTTAGAAGTTGATAGGACAGAATCTGCCCAACTTTATGTTCAGCCTTTGAGTCTATTGTTTACACCAGTGCAAAGTTTTATTTATTATTTCAATTATGTACTCCTTGGGATAATACAAAATATGTTAAAATCTACTAAGGCATTTTATAATTGATCATAATGGTGATGACACTGATAATTATGTTTATTTTAACTATTAATTTCTGATGTTCAATGAAAGATAGGATTTAGCTGACCTGAAACCTAAAGAATACTGTTGACCATGATGGTGGACAAACACTTCAACATTCATACAGCAATTTAAAATAAGTGGAACAATACCTGTGTAACATTTGTCATTTAAATGTGTTCAGCATTCACCTACTTTCAGTAACAGTAACTTATTGCCTTTCTTTAGTAATTAAAGTGACACAAGCAAGCATTTATCAGCTGTGTACTGTAGTCAACGTAGCATCTCTTCATTGTGTTACATGTTATATTCATTTTTGAATGCTTTGAAACGTGTTAATTCCTAAGGATTTGTAACCTGTTAAAACATTGTAATATCATCAGGCCAGTACAGTTATGTGTCATTTTAATAGTATTACATTCTTTTTATGCCTGTAAAATTTCCTGAATTTACCAGATATTTTTGTGTTGCACTCTAAAATACTACACTGAAAAACTCCATTTAAAAATGATTTTGTTGTGATTGTAAAGTGAGTCCTAGAATCATTTAATTTTAAATGAGCAATTAACTTGAAGATCATTACAAATGACTAAATCCTGCTATATTAAAATGTAAATATTTTTGTAAACAAAACCAATTGTAAATGTTTGCAATACTGATGTTAATAGTATTTTATGTTTTGCAAAAAAACTGTTTAGAGAAGCAGTTCTATTTTTTAATATGTATTTGCTGCAGACATGCATTCCTCTTTAACCATGTTTGGGTTTTAGTGAATGTTCTGTACATTTGCAATCACACTGGGATGAGAAATGAATACTGTGTCTGAAAATTGTATCAATTGAAGCACAATTCACCCACTGTCTTGTAGTGATTTGCTAACTTAAAGAAGCAATAAAATGCTGTTGTAAAGGCTTAAGCCACAGTCCTGTCAGTGAACTATGTGGATATGGACTGACTTATTGTCCATTGTCATTAAATGAACGAATTAAAAATTTTGTTTTTTTTAATTTTACTTGTGCACTTTTGAGCATTTGACTCAAAACATGCTACCTTCACTGTTATGAGGCAATTAAAAAAGCCTTTGGAATATTCAAAACAATTTTGCACACCACATTTGAAGAAAGATAAGAGGATGATACAGAAATTTGGAACTATTAATTAGAAGGAAAGATTCAAAGATGAACTTTTTCTTCAGTGGATTAAAAAGTGAAGCAGAAGTTTTTTTTAAAATTGTTGAGCATTATGATCAATGTACCTTTATTATTTAGCATAGTTCTTTTGGAGATAGGTTTTTTTGGGTGATAAAAATGATAAATCTTTGTTACTCCCTTTGTCAATTGTTTTCAGGTCTTCCTTAGCCCAGCCGCTGCAGGTAATTAGTCAAGTGATCTTCCAAAACCACGAACATCATCTCTCCTTTCTGTAAGGAAGTGCTTCACTTCTGCTCACCTCAGTAATTGGGCATAAAGAAACAATGGTTATTTAACAACAAAAAAATCATTTAGGTCACTGAAAAATATTATCACATTGAGCATTTATCTTTCTCCCTCAGTTATGCCTCACGGTAATATTAAAACAAGGAGGACATGTTCCTCCTTTTTGCTAGCAGTTACATTTGCACTGGATACACCAAAGCAACTTGCTGTTAGATCAAACAGGCTAGCCTATTCAACTCATTTCTTTTCATCCACCTGGTTTTGAAACACTTCTGTTAACGGTGAGAGGCATCTCTTGTCACTTGTTGAAGTGACCTGGATCTGAAAATGCTTTGTGAGTTTAAACAGATGGATCCAATTCAACTGGTTACAGCTCTTTGCCAAGGTCAAATCCACTTAGTGCAAAGAGTACTTTGCCTACTTTACTGATAAAGGTTAAATTAAATAGTAAATAATTTACAAAAACCAGATTAAAAGCCTAGCATATTTCTAGACACAGCCAAATAAACATACTCTCAAATGGATAGTAGCTAGGTTTCTAACTGTGCTTTTGAAATGCATGTACTGTTCTTCACAAGACTATATGGTCAAACCGTTTCACAAAGGACCAACATATACGACATTATATCATTCTTTCTTGTAATCTGTTTCATAGTGTCAGGAAGCAATATGATTGCAGGTATTCAAAGCATATACCTACTTTATCAGGATTAATTTCCAAACAGGATAAGAATAGTTGTCTTTTTAAAACCAATTCAAACATTATTTATTTTGTATCAAGGGGGAATGTAACTTACAGCATGCACGCAATCTGCATTTTAAATTAGGGGAACAACAAAGTACCTTCAACTGGGCTTGATATTGCTTCCTTGATAATTGATTCTACCACTTTCCCAACAACAGATTTTAAACTAACCAGTCTGTAATTTCCCATGTTTTGCCTCCCTCCCTTTTTGAATAAGGGTGTTATATTAGCGATTTTCCAATCCACTAGAATCTTTCCAGGGAATTTTGGAATATTGTAACCAATGGATCTATTATCTTCGCTGCTGTTTCCTTTAATATCCCAGGATGCAGGGAGACCTGTCTGTCCTCAATCATAATAGTTTGCTTAGTAGCCTTTCTCTACTGATATTGATTGTTTTAAGTTTGATCCTTCCTGTTGCCTCTGACTTGCCCATTCCAACAGGAGTGGTAGTATTGTCCTCTACCATGAAAACTGAGGCAACGTATTGATTTAGCGTGTTTGCCACTTTTAACTCTCTGGTTTCATCTGCCAAGGGGCCACCATTCACATCAGCGACTCTCTTCCCTTTTACTTACCCATAGAAGCTTTTGCGATGGATGTAGGTTTGCTTGCTAAGCTGGAAGGTTCATTTCCAGACGTTTCGTCACTCTACTAGGTAACATCTTCAGTGGGCCTCCAGGCACTGTTCATGATTCCTGCTTTCTATTTATATCTTTGGGTTTCTTTAATTAATAAATAATAACATATAAATAGAAAGCATATAAATAGAATCATGAACAGTGCCTCGCCTGGAGGCCCATTGAATATTTGTTACCTACTAGGGTGACAAAATGTCTAGAAATGAACCTTCCAGCTCAGCGAGCAAACCTACATGCAGAACCTCAACCTGAGCTACAAATCTTCTCAAAACTCACTAAACTTTTGCTATCTTTTTTGATATTTCGTGCTAATTTTCTTTCATAATTTACCTTAGCTCTGTGTATTAAATTTTTAGTATCCCTTTGTTTATGTTTGAAAGTTTCCCAATCTTGCAGCCTGTCACTGGTCTTTGCAACATGGTATATCTTGTTTTTTGACTTTATATATTGTACTTGACCTCCTTGTTTAGCCATGGATTTTTTTACCCTCCCCCACCATCTTTCCTACTCCTTCACCAGCAAGGCCACACCACCTCCTTTTCCTTTCAGTCTATCTTTCCAAAATGCTGAGTACCCCTGGTTATTCTGGTCTCCTCGTAACCATGTCTCAGTAATCGCTACCAAACCGTACCATTTTGTTTCTATTTGCGCTCTTGTTTGTTTTGAATGCTTCATGCATTTCTTTGCAAAGCTTTTAAATTTATTCCATTGTTAAATTTCCCTACTTTGTTTTTATATTTCCTTGCTGCATAAAGATATTCACCTGTTCTGCCCCTCGCCTTTATTGTCTGCTAATCATCTACCCCATTGTTAACCTGCTAACTCTTACCTCCTAAGTTGGGTTTTCTGACTTCCCCTATAACGGAACCCTTCCTTCCTCATTTAGTTTAAAGCCCTGTCTATAGTCCTAGTTATGCAATTTGAGGACTCTGGTACCAGCACGATTCTGATGAATTGGAACAAGTCCCTTCTTCCCCAGTACTGGTGCCAATGCCCCATGAACTCAAACCCATTTCTCCCAGACCAATCTTTGAGCCACTTACATATCTGCTTAATGATATTGACCTGTGTCAATTAGCTCATGGCTCAGGTAGTACTCCAGAGATTATTACCTTTTTGGCTCTGCTTTTCAATTTAGTTCCTATATGACATACTCCCTTAACAGAATCTCTGCCCCTGTTTTATCTATGTTGTTGGTACCTATACAGTATACTCCACGTTGGTACCTATACAGTATACTCCACGTTGGTACCTATACAGTATACTCCACGTTCATATCTTCTTTCCTGTCTTAGCAGCCATGTTCATTTCATTAAACCTCTCTTTAGTGTCGCTGGATATTTTTCAATGGTAAGCACTTTAGTTGAGTGCAATATTGTTGGTGTTATTTTATAAATAAATGCTAAGCAAATGAGCTGCTATATTTACCATGGTAGTTCAAATGCTATTGAAATTTAGCATTCGTTTCCAAATGTGTCAGATATTGGAGGTGTCATTACCTTATCCTGCAACCCTCACTCACATGGTTTGAACACTGAATTCACAGAAGGATGCTCTCCTGCAGTCAGACTCCAATAATTCCAATGCAAAGGAGGGATTCTTGTATTCAGCCCTCTTCAGAAAACATTTTTAGAACGAAAACAATCTTCACCGTTTTATGGCAAGGGCTCTTCTCTAGTCATTCAACTTGAACTGAATGAAACAGTTCATTCGCTAATGATGACTAATATATAATATTGAAAGACTTTGCTGTTGAAAACTGACTAAACTCTACTCTCTATTTTTTGGCACATAACATGGGTGAGTTTGAACTATTTTATCAATCTCTCAAAGGTAGGCTTAAACTTTTATTTGAAGACTGACTTTTGCTAGACGTCAGAATCAGCAGTTTGGGTTCTGCCAGGTTCACTCATTTCCTGACTTCATTACAGCCTTGATTCACATCTGGACCTGAATTTCCAGGTGATGATGTGAGAGTGACTGCCCTTGACATCAAGGCCACATTCAACTGAATGTATTATCCCTGGGCTGTTAATCCAGAGACCCTGGTAATGTTCTGGGGACCTGAGCTCGAATCCCACAATGACAGCTGGTGGAATTTGAATTCAATAAAATTCTGGAATTACTAGTCTAATGGTGACCATGAATCCATTGTTGATTGTCAGTAAAAAAAACATCTGGTTCACTAATGGCTTTTCCCACCTTTAGGGAGGGACACTGCTATCCTTATTTGGTCTGGCCTACGTGTGACTCCAGACCCACATCAATGTGCTTGACGTTTGACTGCCTTGTGGGTAATTAGGGGCAGGCAATAAATGCTGACATAGCCAACAAAGCCTATATCCCAAAAGTAAAAAAATTCCTGGCACAAAAGAAGGATGGTTGTGGTTGTTAGAGGTCAAGTTCTCAGCTTCACAACATTTCTGCAGGAGTTCCTGTGGCCAGTGTCCTAGACTCAACCATCTTCAGCTGCTTCATCAATGTCCTTCCCTCCACCATAAGGTCAGAAGTGGAGATGTTCGCTGATGATTGCACAATGTTCAGCACCATTCAGAACTCCTCAGATACTAAAACAGTTCATGTTCAAATGCAACAAGATCTGGACAGTATCTAGGCTTGGGCTGACAAGTGGCAATTAACACTCACACTATACAAATGCCAGGCAATGACCATCTCCAATAAAAGACAAACTACTCACTCGGCCTTGACATTCAACGGTGTTACCATAACTGAATCCTCCTCTATCAACATCTTTGGGGTTACCATTCATCAGAAACACAACTGGATTCACCACATAAAGGCAATGACCTAAACTACAAGTTTAGGTCTGAGGCTAGGAATACCACAGTGAGTAACTCACCTCCAGACTTCCCAAAGCCTGTCTACCATCTGCAAGGCACGAGTCAGTAGTGTGATGGTTTACCCCCACTTCCTGGATGAGTGCAACAGCATTCAAGACACTTCACACCATCCAGGACAAAACAGCCCAGTTGATTAGCACCACATCCAGAAGCATCCACCCTCTCCACCACTAATGCTCAGTAGCAGCTGTTTGTAGTACCTACAAGGTGCAGTGCAAAAGTTTGCCAAAGATCCTTCGACAGCACCTTCCAACCCCATGACTATTTTTATCTAGAAGTAGATATTTGGGAAGACCAACAAGTTCCCTTCCAAGCTATACACCATTCTGAATTGAAAATATATCACCATGCTTTTAGTGTTGCTGGGGCAAAATCCTGGCAATCCATCCCAAACAGCATTATGGGTCTACCCACAGTACATAGACTGCAGTAATTCAAGAAGGCAGCTCACCACCATTTTTGCAAAAGCTTACATTGAATAAAGGGTAGAACAGTGGCACAGTGGTTAATAATGCAGCCTCACAGCACCAGGGATCTGGGTTTCATTCCAGCTTTGAGCAAATGTCTGTGTGGACATTTTCTATGTGTCTGTGTAGGCTTCTGCCAGGTGCTTCAGTTTCCTCCCAGCTTCCAAAGGTGTGCAGTTTAGGTGGATTTGCCATGCTAAATGGGCGGCACGGTGGCACAGTGGTTAGCACTGCTGCCTCACAACGCCAGGGATCCGGGCTCAATTCCCATCTCAGGCAACTGTCTGTGTGGAGTTTATACATTCACCCCATGTCTGCGTGGGTTTCCTCCGGGTGCTCCGGTTTCCTCCCACAGTCCAAAAATGTGCAGGTTAGGTGAATTGGCCATACTAAATTGCCTGTAGTATTAGGTGTAGGGGAATGGGTGTGGGTGGATTGCTCTTTGGAGGGTCGGTGTGGACTTGTTGGGCCAAAGGGCCTGTTTCCACACTGTAAGTAATCTAATCTAAATTGCCCTATGGTGTCTGGGGATGTGCAGGCTAGGTGGGTTAACCGTGATAAATGTAGAGTTATGGAGTTAGGGTGGGATGTTCTTCGAAGCGTCAGTGCAGATTTGATGGCTTAAACAGCCTCTATCTGCACTGTAGGGCTTCTAAGATTCTATTAAATGATACCCCAACCAGAGACACCTACGTCACATTATTGAATCAGAAATATGTTTTTTCCATCACTAAACAAGCACATCATACTTCCACAACATTGTTGAACTCCATCACTGCCTCAGTTCTCCTGCTGTTGAAACTCTCATCCATGTCTAGATTTGACTATTCAAAAGCATTCTTGGCCAGGCAGGGGAGCAATTCTCTACACGAAGGCACACGCCTGACTTGCAGCCTTCCATAGCTGGAACACCAAGTCTAACCAGATAATCCAAGAAATAATTTGTTTGCTCTGTATAGCCATGTAACACACAAAGCAGCACAGGGAGTATTCCCTGTTTAGGAAGTGTGTAACAAAATAGGATGTATTCAAGAATACTACCTTCAGAAGTCACTATATGTGCTTCGCACCCCTCAGTACTCACATCAATATGAAGAACAATGTGAAGAACAAAGAACAATACATAACAGCAGCCCCACCAATGTCAAATCCTGATCAGCTGCACTTGCCTCAACTCTCTCCTTTGTAATGTTATTTGAGAGGGACACTGCTCCAGATTTCTTTTGCCTGTGCCTCCCCAAATATTATTTCAACCACTTTGATTGCAGCAGGTGAGATCACAGTTTCTGCAATTGTTTGAAGCTCCCTGGTTTGTGCAGTCCAATAGCTCTCCTCAGAAACTGCTGTTTGACCTTATTCAGTGATGTTTATGACTTCTTAAAGTAAGATTCTTGCTGTAAAAGATGCTCTTCCGAGCTGTCAAGAAATGGTTTTGGTTTCCCACTGTATTCCCTGTGAGTGGTCTCCAAGCGTTGCTTCAGTTTACTCTACTGTGTGCTTTCACTGGACAGCACTGTCAGGCAGATGAAACATTTCAGTCTTTCTTTGGATCTGACTGAAACACTTATGAATCTGTACTCGAGGAAACTGTCAACATATCTATAGACATGTCTCTGACTTTCTTGTTTCTGATTTCCAGAGGAGACAGAATAAAGACAGCTAAAGATATTGTTTGAGGTGTGATCAGCAAGTCATTACAACAGATAATTCTTTAGCTGAAATTTCACTTCTGTTCAAGAAAAATTTAAAATGTAAAGGTGACTCACCCTCTTTCACCCTTTCATTCATTCTCTCCCACTCTTACTCATTTTCTGACATATTCACCTCTATTCTTTCACTTACTCTTTGTCTTATGTTCACAAAGGTGAGAGAGCTATTTACAACCAGCCGTCTCTGAGAGAACCATCCCAAACATGAGACAGGTGAGAAAGAGAGAGGTCACTGATCCTGCTGCATCCCAACAGGCTAATGATTGTTGTTGTTCAGGATAACTGCAGTCATTGGCTGATTAACGTGTCAATGCAGGATGATCTGCACAGGATTGGCTGCTCTTGGCACTGGCCATCCCGATTGGCAGAATAATTGGCCAATGAGCCCAGCCCCAATGTTTAGAGGTTCTGCCAGCACTCTTCCTGGGCCTGCTGCACTGCATGGCTGCCATCCTGTTTGAGAGTCATGACCCTCAAATTTCAGCAACTCACCCCACAGGAGGAAATCCTGGCTAAGGATACTTAGTGGCAAGAGAAGGAAAATGGATTAGAACAAATTCAACAGTTTTATCTGCAAATTCCAATTGGCATTTCCTTTTGTTAATATTTGGAATAGCATAAGATGGCTTATGACATTCTTCAAATGACAGTGAAAGTCTTTCTGGTGTCCTCTCTAGTGTTTATCCCTTCATCATCACCTATGTAAACAAGTTCTCTGCTCATGAATCTCATTGCTGCTTATGCAATCTTTACATGTTTTAGGGCATTACCACAATGATCGCATTTCCTAAGTGCTTCACTGCTAAAGGTCCCCAAATTGGAACATACTGGCTGGCTTTAATTATTATCCAAGAGTGAAAGTCCCATTTAGCTAGTGGAACCATTTACTGACAGAATTATTTGAGTGGTTTTGATGGACCCATAATAATGAATTTGGTCAGCTATGGAACTGAGATATGTCTGAAATTAACAGCTGTTCTCAAATATCCCCATTCCATTAAAGAGTGAACAGTTTAGTTACAATACTTTAGGTATAAATGTCATAGTTATTTTCTGTTACAGTAGCTTATAATTTACCTTGCATTCTATTGTAGGAATGCCAGCAGTGCCTCAAGCTCTAACTTGTTATTCCAAGTGTTTGTTCCAAAACTACACCATGTAGACTCTTGAAAGAAGTTTCTAATCTGCTTTTAAAAGTGAACTTTTTTCCCAACTTCTCCTATGCATTTCTGTTGCTGATCAAACTACTCTAGGCACACTAAAACATTCTTCATAGCTAAAAATAAAAATATGTCTAGTTTAAATTTCAAACTGATGTATTAACCAGTGTATTTTTATTGCTGTTGTCCACGGAGCTTGTTCATATATGGTTAATAGAAGTGTGAGTAAGTTGATACAGAATGATGTGTGGAGATCTGAATGTGCTCTGTCTGTGTTTCTGGTTTGTGGTTTGGATTGTGATTCACTAACGGTTCATAGTTTCATCCATTTGCCAGTAATTTGAGTTTAATCAATTCCCACTTGTGATGCTAGTTATAGTGTTTTATTATTACTGAAAAGGGACACCCCACCCCCACCCCAGCCCTTCCCAGGGCTGCATAGCTTTTTAATGAACCAATCCAGTCAGAATTAATGCTTGCAGTTATGAATACCTTTTGGCTATGTCTATCACACAAGATGGAAGAGGATTCCATAACTATCAGCAGTTATGATGAGAAATTTAAAAATGTTAATAAAAGCACAGTGAAGGAAGTGTGTTATACCCATCAGCAGTTTGGAGACCAGGGAAAGGCAGAGGATTAGCACTTCTGTACGGATGACATGGTTCTGGATCTGGACATGATTAATACAGTTCCTGGTGACCACAGGCCAACAGCACAATCTGCCCAGATTTGTCAGTCCCACTCAAGAAGGTATAAAGGATGATTTATGTGGGAAGTGAGCAAGTTTACACATTTGCAGTAGTTGGAATATTTTTGAGATTGGATATAAAGCATCTATTGAGAAAATTAGAGAACGCTTCACTGTCCAACAGGGTTTTGTAACACTTAATCCAAGAGTGTTTGCTATTGGCACTGGGTGACTTCAGATAACTTCCATTTCACCACCCGTTGCTCATGTGTTCCTGCTGTGTAGAATGCTCCAAGTTATGTATTGTTTCATGTTTAACACCATACCTCACACATTTTCATATTGAGATAACAAGTTTAAATTTAGAACTTTGCCATGTGCCTCCAGCCCAAGGCTAAAATTTCCTTTTTTCAACATAAATAACGGTTATTCACTTCATTTGAGGGATGTTGAATTGAACATTCTAATTAGCTATGTTACAATTAAATATAACACTAATTTCTTCCAATTTTATTACTATCTCCTAAACTAGTAGATCTTTATGTGTAAAGTATGGTAAACACAAGTGAATACATACGAACATATAAACATGGAATAGGAGGAAATGATAAAAATACTGTAGATGCTGAAACTCTGAAGCAAACAGAGAATACCAGAGAATACCACCGCAGGTTAAAAAACAGAAGTAGGCCATTCTGTCCCTGTGCTGTTATTCAATAAGATCATTTGCTTAACAAAAATCTATCTTCCTCTGTCCTAAAAATACTCAAAGATTTTACTTCCACTGCTGTTTCAGGAAGAGGGTTCTGAAAACTCACAACTCGTGGATTTTTAAAAAAAATCTCCTCTCTGTTTTTAAGGGGCAACCTCTGACTTTTACAATGACCCATAGCTCCAGATTCTCCAATACGAGGAATCATTGTCTCCACATCTACCCAGTCTAAACCCTTCAGGGTTTCATATATTTCAATCAAGTCACTTCTTCTTCTTGTAAACTCCAACAGCTAGACGCCGAGTCTGTGTGACCTCTTAACTCACTAATTCCAGTAATTAGTCTAGTAAATCTTCTCTGAACTCCTTCCAAGATACTTATATCCTTCTTTGAATAAGGTGACCAATACTGTCCACAGTTTTTCCAAATGTGCTCTTACCAGTACCCTCTATAACTGAGGAGTAATATCACGAAATTCGTCTCAACAAACAATGACGTTCTATCAGCTTTCCCAATGCTTTGCTCTACCTTTTGTGATTCATGCATAAAAACATTCAAATCCCTCTGCATCTCAGAGCTCTGCAGTCTCTCACTATTTAGATAATATCTCCTTTTTTTGTATTTTTCCCAGAATGGACATTTTCACCAAAAAAACTCCTTTTGCCAGGTTATTGACCACTCACTTAAGCTATTCCTGTTTGGGAGCAGCGGGAGACGGAATAGAGGTGACGTGGGAGACCAGGAGGTTGCTGGGAAGGTAAAGATTTAGTATGTATTTTGGCAGTGGCTAAACCAGAGATACTACATATGTAGTATCTCCCTCCCACACCCCTCTCCTCTAACCAGAAGAAAAAGACTCTGTAAGGTAAGGATTTTTTTCTTTTCTTTCATATATTTAAGTGCAGTTTGATTTTAGTTTGTTGATATAAAGCCAAGGCATACAATGGCAGGGGACCTCAGACCCATGGCATGTGTCTCTTGCTTGATGTGGAAGCTTAGGGACATGGCTGACATCCTGGACTCTTACACTTGCAAGAAGTGTGTCCAGCTGTGGCCCTGGTTTGACCACTTGACGGCTCTGGAGCTGCAATAGACTCACTGTGGGGCAACCGCGATGCTGAGGAGGTCGTGGATAGCACATTTAGTGAATTGGTCACACCGCAGGTTAGGGTTGCTGAGGGAGACAGTGAATGGGTGACCAAAAGGCAGAGAAAGAGTAGGATGGCAGTGCAGGTGTCCCCTGCGGTCATCTCCCTCCAGAACAGGTATACCGTTTTGGATACTGTTGGGGGAGATGGCTCACCAGGGGAGGGCAGCAGTTGCCAGGATCAGGGCATCAAGGCAGGCACTGCTGTTCAGAAAGGCAAGAAAAAGACTCGTAGAGCCATAGTCAAAGGGGATTCTATTGTAAGGGGAGTAGATAGGTGGTTCTGTGGCTGAAAACAGGACTCCTGGATGGTATGTTGCCTCCCAGTTGCTCGGGTCATGGATGTCACCGATCGGCTGCAGAGCATTCTGAAACTGGAGGGTGAACAGCTAGTTGTGGTGGTGCATATAGACATCAAATATATAAGTAAAAAAAAGAGATGTGGTCCTGAAATCAGAATTCAGGGAGCCAGGAGTGAACTTAAAGAGGAGGACCTCAAAGATAGTGATCTCTTGATTACTACCAGTGCCATGTGCTAGGCAGTGTAGAAATGAAAGAATAGGCAGGGTGAACATGTGGCTTGTGGGATGGTGGTTCAGATTTGTTGGACATTGGGACCAGTTCTGGGGAAAGTGTGACTATTACAAATTGGATGGTCTACACCTAAACCAGACTGGAACTAATGTCCTTGGGGGTGTTTTTGCTACTGCTGTTGGGGAGGTTTTAAGATAATATGGCAGGGGGCTGGGAACCAGAAGAGAAGGCAAGTAGACAGTGAGGTAGAAACTGGAGACTGTAAGGATCATGAACATAGAACATAGAACAGAGAAGAATACAGCGCAGTACAGGCCCTTCGGCCCTCGATGTTGCGCCGATCAAAGCCCACCTAACCTACACTAACCCACTATCCTCCATATACCTATCCAATGCCCGCTTAAATATCCATAAAGAGGGAGAGTCCACCACTGCTACTGGTAGGGCATTCCATGAACTTACAACTCGCTGAGTAAAGAACCTACCCCTAACATCAGTCCTATATCTACCCCCCCTTAATTTAAAGCTATGCCCCCTTGTAATAGCTGACTCCATACGTGGAAAAAGGTTCTCACTGTCAACCCTATCTAACCCCCTAATCATCTTGTACACCTCTATCAAGTCACCCCTAAACCTTCTTTTCTCCAATGAAAACAACCCCAAGTGCCTCAGCCTTTCCTCATAGGATCTTCCTACCATACCAGGCAACATCCTGGTAAACTTCCTCTGCACCCGTTCCAGTGCCTCCACATCCTTCCTATAGTATGGCGACCAAAACTGCACACAATATTCCAGATGCGGCCGCACCAGAGTCCTATACAACTGCAGCATGACCTCAGGACTCCGGAACTCAATTCCTCTACCAATAAAAGCCAGTACGCCATATGCCTTCTTCACTGCACTATTTACCTGGGTGGCAACTTTCAGAGATCTGTGTACATGGACACCAAGATCCCTCTGCTCTTCCACACTACCAAGTATCCGACCATTAGCCCAGTACCCCATCTTTTTGTTACTCTTACCAAAGTGAATCACCTCACACTTAGCTACATTGAACTCCATTTGCCACCTTTCTGCCCAGCTCTGCAGCTTCTCTATATCCCGCTGTAACCTGCCACATCCTTCCTCACTGTCTACAACTCCTCCGACTTTCGTATCATCCGCAAACTTGCTCACCCAACCTTCTAACCCTTCCTCCAGGTCATTTATATAAATGACAAACAGCAATGGTCCCAAAACAGATCCTTGCGGAACACCGCTAGTGACGGCACTCCAAGATGAACCTTTGCCATCAACTACTACCCTCTGTCTTCTTCCAGCCAGCCAATTCCTAATCCAAACCTCCAACTCACCCTCAATGCCATATCTCTGTATTTTCTGCAGTAGCCTACCATGGGGGACCTTATCAAACGCCTTACTAAAATCCATATATACCACATCTACCGCTTTCCCCTCATCTACCTCCTTAGTCACCTTCTCAAAGAATTCAATAAGGTTTGTGAGGCACGACCTGCCCTTCACAAAACCATGTTGACTATCCTTGATCACATTATTCCTATCCAGATGTGCATAAATCCTATCCCTTACAATTCTCTCTAAGACTTTGCCCACAACAGAAGTGAGACTCACTGGCCTATAGTTACTAGGATTATCCCTACTCCCCTTCTTGAACAAGGGAACCACGTTTGCTAGCCTCCAGTCCTCTGGCACTACTCCTGTAGACAAAGAGGACACAAAAATCAAGGCCAATGGCTCTGCAATCTCCTCCCTTGCTTCCCAGAGAATCCTAGGATAAATGCCATCAGGCCCAGGGGACTTATCTATTTTCACCCTTGCCAGAATTTCCAACACCTCTTCTCTACATATCTCAAAGCCATCCATTCTACTTATTCGTGCCTCAGTATTCATATCGACAACAATGTCCTGTTCCTGAGTGAATACTGACGAAAAGTATTCATTCAGTGCCTCCCCAATCTCTTCAGCCTCCACACGCAACTTCCCATTACTATCCTTGATTGGACCTATTCCTACCCTAGTCATTCTTTTATTCCTAACATACCTATAGAAAGCCTTAGGGTTTTCCCTAATCCTACCAACTAAGGACCTTTCATGTCCTCTCCTTGCTGCTCTTAGCTCTCTCTTCAGGTCCTTCCGGGCTACCTTATAACTCTCAATCACCCCTATCGAACCTTCACGCCTCATCTTTACAAAGGCCGCCCTCTTCCATTTAACAAGGGATTCCAATTCCTTATTAAACCACGGCTCCCTCACACGACCCTTTCCTCCCTGCCTGATAGGTACGTACTTATCAAGGACACACAATAGTTGCTCCTTGAACAAGTTCCACATATCAATTACGCTCTTGCCTTGGAATCTACTTTTCCAATCCACACATCCTAAGTCATGCCTCACCGCATCATAATTTCCCTGCCCCCAGCTATAACTCTTGCCCTGTAGTACACACTTATCCCTCTCCATCACTAGAGTAAAAATCACCGAATTGTGGTCACTGTCCCCAAAGTGCTCACCTACCTCTAGTTCTAATACCTGGCCTGGTTCGTTACCCAGAACCAAATCCAGTATGGCCTCACCTCTTGTTGGCTTATCTACATATTGTGTCAGGAAACTCTCCTGCACACATTGTACAAACACTGACCCATCTAACGAACTTGAGCTATAGCTTTCCCAATCAATATCAGGAAAGTTAAAGGCCCCCATAACAACCACCCTATTACTTTCACTCTTCTCCTGAATCATCTTCGCAATCCTTTCTTCAACAATTCTAGGACTATTAGGAGGCCTGTAAAAGACTCCTAACAGGGTGACCTCACCTCTCCTATTCCTAACCTCAACCCAAACTACCTCAGATGGCAAATCTTCGTCCATCGTCCTTTCCACCGCTGTAATACTATCTTTGACAAGCAAAGCCACACCCCCCCCCCTCTTTTACCCCCACCTCTGACCCTACTAAAACATTTAAACCCTGGAACCTGCAACAGCCAATCCTGTCCCTGTTCTAGCCATGTCTCTGTAATAGCCACAACATCGAAGTCCCAGGTACCAACCCACGCTGCAAGTTCACCTACCTTATTTCGTATACTTCTGGCATTAAAGTATACACACTTCAAGCCACTCTTCTGTTTACAGGCACCCTCCTTTAAGATTGATGCCATATTCCTAACCTCCCTACACTCCAGGTCCTGCACCCTAAAGCTACAGTCTGGGTTCCCATGCCCCTGCAGAGTTAGTTTAAACCCCCCCAAGAGCACTAGCAAACCTCCCCCCAAGGATACTGGTGCCCCTCAGGTTCAGGTGCAGACCATCCTGTTTATAGAGGTCCCACCTTCCCCAGAAAGAACCCCAGTTATCCAAATACCGGAATCCCTCCCTCCTGCACCATCCCTGTAGCCACGCATTTAACTGTTCTCTCTCCCTATTCCTCGACTCTCTATCACGTGGCACGGGTAACAAACCAGAGACAACAACTCTGTTCGTTCTAGCTCTGAGCTTCCAACCTAGCTCCCTAAAAGCCTGTCTAACATCCTCAGCACTCCTCCTACCTATGTCATTGGTGCCAATATAGACCACAACTTCAGGCTGCTCCCCCTCCCCCTTAAGGACCCTTATGAAGTTAGCAGTAATAAGGGGAAGAGTAGGCAGAGAGCAGATGAACGCAAAAGAACTGGTGGCCTGAAGTGCATATACTTTAATACAAGTATAGTGGATAAGACAGATGAACTTAGGGCTTGGATTGGTGTCTGGGAGTATGACATTTTTGCGATCACAGAGACTTGGTTGAAGGAAGGGCATGTTTGGCAACTAAAGGTTCCAGGATATAGATGCTTCAGACGGGACAGGAAGGGAAGTAAAAGTGGGGGAGGAGTTGCATTGCTAATTAGACATGCTATTCCAGGAGTGGTAAAGGAGGACACTATGGAGGGCTTGAGCAGTGAGGCATTATGGGTGGAGCTGAGAAATAAGAAGGGTGCAGTTACATTGTTGGGGCTGTACTACAGGCCTCCCAACAGTGAGTGTGAGGTAGAAGAACAAATAGATAAACAGATTATGGAAAGATGTAGAGGCATCAGGATGGTGGTGATGGGAGATTTTAATTTTCCCAACATTGACTGGGATACACTTAGTGTCAGAGGTCTGGATGGGGCAGAATTTGTAAGGAGCATCCAGGAAAGTTTTCTACAGCAGTATGTCAATAGTCCAACAAGGGAAGGGGCCATATTGGACCTGGTGTTGGAGAATGAGCCAGGCCAGGTGGTAGAAGTTGCAGTGGGGGATTTCTTTGGGAATAGTGACCACAGTTCTCTAAGTCTTAGAATAGTCGTAGAGAAAGATGAGTGATCCTTAGGGAAGAGTACTAAACTGGCCCAAGGCCAATTATATAAAAATTTGGCAGGAGCGGGGAAATGTGGATTGGGAGCAGCTATTTGAAGGAAGTCCACATTTGACGTGTGGGAGGCTTTCAAAGATAGGATGAAATTAGTGCAGGATAGGCATAACCCTTTGAAAACAAGGGGTAGGAAAGGTAAGATTCGTGAACCATGGATGACAGGAGAAATCGTACAACTAGCCAAGAGGAAAAGGCAAGTGTACATAAGGTCCAGGCAGCTAAGAACAGAACGGGCCTTGGAGGAATATCGGGAGAGTAGGACCAGTCTTAAACGAGGAATCAAGCGGGCTAAAAAGGGTCATGAAATAGCTTTAGCAAGCAGAATTAAGGAGAATCCCAGGGCCTTTTATTCATATATAAGAAGCAAGAGGGTAACTAGAGAAAGGTTTGGTCCACTAAAGCATAAGGAAGGTTGTGTGTCATAGAGATGTACAGCATGGAAACAGACCCAACTTGGTCCAACCCGTCCATGCCGACCAGATATCCCAACCCAATCTAGTCCCACCTGCCAGCACTTGGCCCATATCACTCTAAACCCTTCCTATTCATATACCCATCCAGACGCCTTTTAAATGTTGCAATTGTACCAGCCTCCACCACTTCCTCTGGCAGCTCATTCCATACACGCACCACCCTCTGAGTGAAAAAGTTGCCCCTTAGGTCTCTTTTATATCTTTCCCCTTTCACCCTAAACCTATGCCCTCTAGTTCTGGACTCCCCCAGCCCAGGGGAAAAAAAAACTTTTTCTAGTTATCCTAAGCCTTCTTCACTATCCTATCCACCTGCAACTCCACTTTCAAGGAGCTATGAACCTGCACTCCAAGGTCTCTTTGTTCAGCAACATTCCCTAGGACTTTACCATTAAGTGTATAAGTCCTGTTAAGATTTGCTTTCCTAAAGCACAGTACCTCACATTTATCTGAATTAAACTCCATCTGCTACTTCTCAGCCCATTGGCCCATCTGGTCAAGATCCCATTGTAATCTGAGGTAACCTTCTTCGCTGTCCACTACACCTCCAATTTTGATGTCATCAACAAACTTATTAACTATGCCTCTTATGCTCACATCCAAATTTTTTATGTAATGATTAAAAGTAGTGGACCCAGCACTGATCCTTGTGGCACTCCACTGATCACAGGCCTCCAGTCTGAAAAACAACCCTCCACCACCACCCTCTGTCTTCTACCTTTGAGCTAGTTCTGTATCCAAATGGCCCGAACCTGTGAAATGGGTGAGCTTCTCAATGATTACATCAGTGTTCGCTGAGGAGAGGGACATGATGAATGTTAAGATTAGAGATAGATGTTTGTTTGCTCTGGATCACGTTGACATATGGAGGGAAGATGTATTGGGTAGGCTAAACCGGACCCACCCAGGACCGGATGGGATCTATCCCAGATTGCTGAGGGAGGCAAAAGAGGAAATAGCTGGGGCCTTGACAGATATCTTTGTAGCATGTTTGAAGACAGGTGAAGTACTGGAGGACTGGAGGGTTGCTAATGTTGTCCCCCTGTACAAGAAGGTTAGTAGGGATATTCCAGGTAACTACAGACCAGTGAGCCTGATGTCAGTGGTGGGAAAGTTGCTGGAGAAGGTACTGAAGGATAAAATCCATTTATATTTGGAAACAAATGGGCTTATCAGTGATTGGCAACAGATTTTGTGTGGGGGAAATCATACCTTACCAACATAATTGAATTCTTTAAGCAAGTGACCAAGTTGATAGATGAAGGAAGGGCTGTGGATGTCATAAAAATGGATTTTAGTTCGGTATTTGATAAAGTTCCCCATGGTAAACTAATGGAGAAAGTGAAGTCACGTGGTGTGCAGGGTGTTCTCGTGAGGTGGATAAAGAACTGGTTGAGCAACAGGAGACAGAGAGTAGTAGTTGAAGGGAATTTCTTGGAATGTGACCAGTGGTGTTCCACAGGGGTCAGTGCTGGGGCCATCATTGTTTGTGATAAACATAAATGATCTGGAAGAAGGCACTGTTGGTCAAATCAGTAAGTTTGCAGATGACACAAAGATTGGTGGAGTTGCAGACGTATAGGGGACTGTCAAAGAATACAGGAGAATATAGATAGACTGGAGAGTTGGGCGGAAACGTGGTAGATGGAGGTTCAATCTAGGTAAATGTGAGGTGATGCCTTATGGGAAGTCTAATTCCAGAGTGAACTACACTGTAAACGGAACAGCTTTGGGAAAAGTTGATGAGCAGAGAGATCTGGGAGTTCAGGTCCATTGTACCCGGAAGGTGGCCACACAGGTGGATAGAGTGGCCAAGAAGACATATGGTACAAGACTTTGGTTCAGCTGCATTTAAAATACTGTGTTCAGTTCTGGTCACCACATTACCAAAAGGATGTGGATACTTTGGAGAGAGTGCAGAGAAGGTTTACGAGGATGTTGCCTGGTATGGGAGATGCTAGCTATGAAGAGAGGTTGAGTAGGTTAGGATTGTTTTCATTAGAAAAAAGGAGATTGAGGGGGACCTGATTGAGGTCTACAAAGTCAGGAAGTTAAAAATCACACAACACCAGGTTATAGTCCAACCTGTTGGACTATAACGTGGTGTTGTGTGATTTTTAACTTTGTACACCCTAGTCCAAGACCAGCATTTCCAAATCAAAGTTAGGAAGGGTATCGACAGGGTGGATAGAGATAAGCTTTTTCCCAGGGTGACGGATTCAATAATGAGAGGTCACACATTCAAGGTGAGAGATGAAAAGTTTAATGGGATACACGCAGAAAGTACTTTACTCAGAGGGTGGTAGGTGCCTGGAATGCATTGCTAGCAGAGGTAGTAGAGGCAGGCACGGTAAATTCATTTAAGGTGCTTCCGTACAGATGCCTGAGTAGGTGGGGAGCAGAGGGATACAGATCCTTAGGAATTGGACGGTACGTTTAGACAGTGGATTTGGGCTGGCTCAGGTTTCGAGGGCCGAAGGGCCTGTTCCTGGGCTGTAAATTTTCTTTGTTTTTTATTCCTTTGTAGCCTTCTCAAAGCTTAGCCTCCAACCTATCTTTGTGATATCAGCAAATGTTTTGAAACCATACCTTCCATCTCTCCACCCTGTGACGCAACACTCGTTACATCTTAAAAATACCCATTTTTGCCTATACTCTGCTTACTGTTAGCCAACTAATCATCATTCAAGGCTGATATGCAATGCCTACATCATGTGCATTTAGCTTCTGCAATATCCTTTGATACAGCTGTATATGGAAATCTAAACATAAAACATTGACCTGTTCCCCTTTATCTATGACATGATTTATGTCCTCAAAGAACTCCAATTGATTGGTTAAACATGATTTCCCTTTCACAAACTAGGTTGACTCCACTAGATTGTCTTGACATAGCTAAGTGCTCTTCAATAACCTGTATATAATAATATCTTCTAACATTTCTCCCATGATATCTTAGGCTAACCGGCCAGCAGATTTCTGCTTTCTCTTTCTTCCCACTTTGAATAATCTAAAGGAACCTTCTTTTAAAGAAAAAAATTAAAAACAATGCATCAATTATGTCACTAGTCATTCCTATTATGGGTGGCATAGTGGCTTAATGGTTAGCACAGCTGGACCCCCCACAGTGCCAGGGACCCAGGTTCGATTCCAGCCTTGGGTGACTGGTTGTGTGGAGTTTGCACGTTCTCCCTGTGGTCTGCATAAGTTTCTGCTGTGTCTTCTGTTTTCTTCCCATATTCCAAAGATAGCTAGGTGGATTGGCCATTCGATAACTGCTCTGCAGTTTCCAGGGTTGTGCAGGCTCAGTGGGCTAGCCATGCAGATGCAGGGTTACTAGGATAAGGTGAGATGCTCTTCGAAGGGTCAGTGCTGACACAATGGTCTCCTTCTGTACTGCTAAGATTCCATGAATCTTGAATGAAGTCCATCAGGAGCCATAGATCTTTAGAGGTTTTTACAGCACGGAAGGAGGCCCTTCAGCCCATTGTGTCTGTGTTGGTCATCAAGCAACATCCATTCTAATGCCATTTTCCAGCACTTGGTATGCTAATGTGTTTCAGATGCTCATCTAAATAGTTCTTAAATGTGTTTAAACATTTCACCTCTATCACTCTCACAGGCAGTAAATTCCAGATAGCCACCACTCTCTGGGTGACAAAGATTTCGTCAAATCCATTCTAATCAGCCTGCTCCTCACCTTAAAACTGTGCCCTCTTGTTCTTGAACTATCTACTAAGGGAAAAGGTTTCTCTCTATTTAGCGTATTTTGTACCTTAGAACTTTGTACATCTCAATCAGAGCCACCCCTTAGTGTAAAGGAAAACAACACCAGCCCATTTCATCTCTTCATAGCTGAATTGTTCCAGCCCAGGCAACATCCCAATAGCAATCCTGTCCTTCCTATGGATGGTGACCAGAACTGCACACAGTGCTCCAGAGAGGCCTAATTTATGTACATTTCATCAGATGAAAAGTTTACTCCTCTACCCACTGCTAATCCCTCTGATAATTACTTTCAATCTTTACATTTGAAATGTCTAATTCATTCTATATTGACTCTTCATAATTTTATACGCCTCTTCTAGCATCTGTTGTTCTAAACCAAAACAACTCTACCCTACCCAGTTTCTTCACATCACTCAATTTCTGGCAACAAAGTCATCGATCACCTCTGTACTGAATCTACAGAGATCACGTTCTTTATGTCAGGTGATGAGCAGCACTGTACATAGCACACCCTGCTGTTATACTCTATGCTTCAATCAGTAAAGGGCCACGTCTTGTGTGATTTCCTGATGACCTTTTCTACCTGTGCTTTCACCTCCAGGTTCCTTTAGACATGCACTTTAAGGTTCCTTTGTACTTCTCATGTTCAGCTCATTATTTTGAATTCTCTTGCCTTGTTTGCCCTCCCTACATGCATTACCTCACATCCTCTGGATTGAATTCCATCCACCATTTCTCAGCTCATGTGATGTTCACATCTTCCTGCCGTAGAGCTTCATTTCTCACTATCAACCATGCAGTCATTCAGTACATCATCTACAAACATTTTAATCATGCACCCTGTATTTAAGTATAATTCATTGATGTGTATTTCACGTACAGTAAGGGACCCAATACTAAACCTTATAAAATCTCACTGTAAATAACTTCCAGGCATAACAGTTTTGAACCAATATGGCACATGGTCTTGGATCCTAAGAACCTTTAATTTTCTGACCTGTTTGTCACATGGAAGCTTTTCAAACTGCTTTCAGTAAACACATACTGACTTTGAATCAGGAAATGACACCCATTATTTTGATATCAACATACTAGGCACACTAGTCTGTGGAGGACCTGCTGTCACATGTATATACCAGTTTGAATTTCAGATTAAAGTTTGAAGAGGTTGAGTAATTTAATATTTTTAAAACTGGACAAGACTTGATAACTACTCAATGATTGATGGTAAGGAAGCTGCTGGATAGCCAAACCTAAATTAATTGGAAATGGAGGATCAGACCAAAGGTATTAATAAGATGGCTATTGCAAGAAAATTGAAATAGAGTAGAGGGGAAGAATTCAGTGATGAAAATATTGATTACCTTCAGAGGAGTTTGAGGACTTTGGATTATATATTATCTTATTTAGTGAGATGTTTGTTAATTTCCATGAATTAATTTTGCCTTTCTGATGTCTGCAGGACGATATTGAGGAAGTAGGTATCTACCAGAATACTATAGCAGGCAGCATACTTATAGAGTGAATCACCCTCCAGGTAATGTATTATACAGCCAGATGAAGAAAAGGAACAGACAAAGAACAGGCTAAATAGTTAAACTACAAATCAGGAGCACTGAATCTAGAGGTAGGTAAAGCAATAGGTAATTTTATATTAACCAAATAAGTGGCAGATAATAACAATGATTGAGTCTCCATGAGGACTAAATATGTTGCGATAAATTTAATGGTCTGTTTATATGTAACTAGAATGATTTAACTAATGACTATGAAGCCAAAGGTATATTAAAGCACTAGAGAGTTCAACTGCAAATGGAGCCAATTGTCATATCAGGGCTCCCAATAATTCTTCCTCATTTCTCAATCTTGAAGACTCTACCCACACCATCCCCATAGTTGACATGATGTTTGATCTTGTTAGTATGATTTGTGCTCTAATTCTTTCTCCTCCATCTCAGAACTACAATCTGGGCTCTTTTATAGTCACTATCTACTCCTCAAGTCTCCATTTCAAACATACAATTATAAGAGCAGACCAGGAGCATGGTTCAACATTTGGTAGCTTGGGGCTGCAGCAGCTTTCAATAAAATCATGGGTGATCTCATTGTGTCTTTTACTCTACTTACCCACCCACCTTGCATTTCCTTTGAGTCTCCAGTAACTCTGAGAATTTGTTTAATTTGACCTTGAATATATTCAGTGATCTCCTTCACTCTCTGAATGGGAGAATCCCAAAGACTAATGACCATTTGAGAGAAGAAATTCCTCCTCATCTCACCTCTGTCTTAAATCAGAGACCCCTTAATTTTAAAGTGTACCTCCAAGGTCTAGATTCGCCCTTCAGAGAACCATCCTCTCAGCTCTCTACCCTGTCAGTGCCACCTTAGAACATTATATTTTTCAATAAGGTCACTTCTTGTTTTATTGAATTCCAATAAGTATAAACCCACCTCCTCAACCTTTCCTCGTAAAACAACCCCTCCATTCCATTAATCAGCCAGTAATGAACCTTCTCTGACCTGTTTCTGATTAAATTGGTCCATTTTAAAATTATCTAATTTTTCTATTATTCCTGCCAAAGTGAGGCAAATTCACATTTTTCCCATATTACACTCCACGTACCAAATGTGCCAGCTCACTTAACTTTTAATATTCCTTTGCAGACATTTTGGGTTAAAACTTATGTTTTTATTAGCTAGGTGCGAGTTGCATCAAGTTTTTTTGTAGTTTTTCATCATGAGGCCTAGCTGGTTTCATCACCATATCCTACCAAACACACCTCATTAATACCTACCCTGCCCCATGGCATCCCTCTTGCCCAATTCTAGCCACCTCTTACCTTCTTGGAAAAACTCACCACTGCTGAGATATCCCAGAATGGACTGGCATCCCCGATTCTGACACCATCTTTAAAAGGCAGCAATGCACTTAGTCAAGCTATGTCAGCCTGGAGCTGCATTGAGAGGTTTTTGCCCTTTGCCCTTGTTATGGCAGATAGGGGAGATTTGGTACCCTGAGTTGTGGGGAAGGACCTGGCGGTCTTGTTGGGCAGGGTGGTGCAAAGGCAAGATGGCCTTTTCCCCCAGGACCAACAGAGAAGGCCAAGAAACCAGACTTTGCCAGCCTGCTCTGGGTTTCCACCTAGGTCAGTGTACTCTCAGCCATCTGGCAGGAATGTCCAGTACTTTAGGAAGAAGATCAATGACCTCCTTCACTCTGCCAGCGTATGTGTGCCACACCACCTTCTCTCCAATACCTCACTCTCGCGCTGTCTCTGCTACTGTATCCACCCCCCATCAAGGCTCTTGCTCTACCACTCTTACTATTCCCTGCAACATCTTCTTTCAGTTGCTCTCACCAATTCCAACCCCTGTCAACACTAATCCTGCATGCCCTCTTTGATGCCTATTCACTTGCTCAAGACACTCAGTCTGCACCAAAAGTAACTGTTGTGTGCCAGCTTCTTTCAACTCATTTATTACCTGTCACATTCCAAGCAGCAAACAGCCCAAAATAGGGCAGAAAGTGTCAAAACAGATGGTGGGCTGCCCAACATTTACCACCTCACCCCTTATGAGGGCAGGATCCTGACTCTGACTGCCCAGAGTGAAGGAGTGACTATGTCCAAGCCCCTGGACAGGTATTAGAGGCTGCTTTTGATTTACTTTGCCGGGATCCTCAGAGTGAAGGTTAGCTCCCTTGACCAAGGACTGCTGACAGCCATGAAATCTTCGTGGTTTTGTGAGGGCATAAAACATTAAAGTAGGAGGAGCCTGGTATCTCTGGCTGAGGACACAACCACAAAAAGGCAATGGCAATGCAAGAAAGGATTTCCTAGTGCAGTCCATGAGCTGGTTACATGTCCCTGTGTGCACAGTGTCTTGCTGAAGCATGACAATAGTAGTTGCTGGTGCAGCATTGAAGTGAAGAACCATCCTGTAATTGGATCATGGAAGCTGGAAATGTCAGATGCCAATGTCCATGGGTGTGGGATATGTGTGTCCTGCCCACAGAGTGAGCCCTGGAGATGTTGTAGACCGATGTCTAACATGGAGGTTCTTTGGAGCAAGGGACGAACTGAAGTCACCAGGAAGTCTCTCTGACCTCCATGTTGGGAATCCATGATGTCTAGCTATGGTCTGGTAGGAAGGTGAATATTAATGAAGCGAGTTGCAGGGTTCAACAAATAATAATCTTCCTTAATTGATAAATCACCACTGCCTCGTGAGAAACTTGCCTTAACACCCAACAGATGCATAAAAGGTTCAATGTGTTGTTTCCAACTTTGAGGAATGTCTTGCTGGACTTCTCAAGCAATTCTGCCACAGATCTCTTGCCAAAGTCCATGTCAGTCAGGCCCCTGTGAGATTTCACCTTTGATGTCCTTCTTGCAACTTCCTTTCCAATTTATCTTTGTAATGCAAGTAAGTGTGGTGACATTATATTTATCATTGTCATCCCCTGTCATTTCTGCTACAGCCAGCATAATTATTTGGATATATGACACAGAGAAAGCTCCTTTGACTCAACAAATCCATAATTGTGGTTTTGTTCCACTCAAACCTCCTTCCATCTAAATTTATCCTCTGTTTCCTTTTCCATCAAATACTTGAGGAGCATCCCCTTAAATTCAAGTATACGATTTACTTTAATTACTTTTGTTTTTGCAAGTTCCCATTCTTGCCACACTTTGGGAAGAGTAGAACTTTCTTCTGATTTCTTTACTGCACTTCTTGGTGACTATTTTACAGCAATGGCCTGTGGTTATGCTCTTCCCAACATTCTCTCTATTATTCACTCTATCAAAACCTTTAATAACCTTAAAGATATCTTTTGGACTACCCCAAGTCTCCTTTTTCCCATAGAAAAGAAACCCAGTCTCTTTATTCTTTCC
The DNA here is from genome assembly GCF_047496795.1 of Chiloscyllium punctatum. NCBI lineage: Eukaryota > Metazoa > Chordata > Chondrichthyes > Orectolobiformes > Hemiscylliidae > Chiloscyllium > Chiloscyllium punctatum. The sequence goes on along the minus strand of NC_092776.1, from coordinate 46,256,187 downwards.
TGACGTGGACATTCCTACATTTCTGGTAATATTGTTGTGAATCCTCACTGCATCTTCTCTGGACTCTGTTTCATTTTTATAAGATACAATCAGAATTATCTGTGGTCAAACTAAGGTTTATAAAGGTTTAGCATGATTTCCGTGCTTTTCAACTCTATCTCTGTAGAAGTAAAGCTGAGTGTTTTGCTAAAGTGTGGCACAATTTCTTGATGATCTCACCATTAAATATATCGCCCTTTCCATTTTCCAATGGGACCATTTCCTGTAGGGATGTTTCCCAGCTCTGTGACTGGATACGAATTGGCTCCCCACTGAATGGAGATGAGCAGTGATTTTTGTCGGTAAAGGCCTTAATTAGGGTGATTTTCTTGGTCATCAATTTTGCCAATTGGACTAGCTTCATGGAGGCAGTCATCTTGTGGCCTACTGGGGACCCATTGGTGTTGGAGGTCTCGTGCCCTGTGGGGAGACTGTGGGCAGTGAAGGTCAACCCACAATCCTGATGGGCCATCTAGAAGTTTAGAATCTCTGATTTTAAACAATTACTCACATCTCCAAGGGAGCTTCATGTTGAAGTGGCTTCTAGATTCTTCACCTGTGTCAGCATTTGGTATGGGTGGAGGGGGATGCCAAGGCTTTTTTGACTAGACTGACAGAACCTACATCTCACCACCCATCCTATATTGAATGCAAGCCCAGAAGAGGCTGTGTCCATTAAATCTTTGGGTCCCACAGCTGCAAAGAGTAGCCTCAGGCTCCCATTCAGTAACAATTAGGGGACATGAAGCCCATGGTTAAATCCTGCATAATGTGACCGGTGGAAGGAAGCCAAGGATCAGATCTATAAAATGCACAGAGGTGTTCAGCAAAGCAGTCACCCAGTCTGTGTGTGATTCATGCACTGAGCAGCAGTCCACATAGTGAACAGTGAATACAGGAAACCTACTTAAAAGAAATATAAGTCCATCAACATTTCACCTGGATGGAATGTTTGGGGCCAAGGATAGCTGGTAGGGAGGAGATAAAAAGGTAGACTTGGTAAAGAGTTTTTGGAAGGGGAGAGCATGTGGATTTTGATTTGATTTGATTTATTATTGTCATATGCACTGAGATACATGTGAAAGGTTTTGTTTTGTGTGCTAACCAGACAAATCGTACCTTACATAAGTACAACAGGGTAATAGAACAGAATGTGTTACAGCTACAGAGAAGGTTCAGAGACAGATCAACTCTAATATATGAAAGTTCCGTTCATACATTTGATAAGAGCAGGGAAGAAGCTGTTCTTAAATCTGTTTGTATGTGTTTCCAAACTTTTGTATCTTCTGCCCAACGGAAGGGCTGCTTGATTTTGTTGGCTGCTTTCCCAAGGCAGCAGAAAGTATAGACAGAGTCAATGGGAGGAAGGCTGGTTTTCATAATGGACTGGACTGTGTTCACAACTATCAGTAGTTCTCACAGTCTTGAACAGAACAGTTGCCATCCCAAGCTTTGATGCATCCAGATAGGATGTTTTCTATGATGCATTTATAAAAATTGGCAAGAGTCATTATGGACATGCTGAAATTCCTTAGCCTTCTGAGGAAATAGAGATGTGGGTGTGCTTTCTTGACTGTAGTATTGACATGAATGGACCAATTGGTGATATTTACTCCTAGGAATGTGATGCTCTTGATCACCTCCACCTCAGCACCATTGATACAGACAAGGGCAGGTCCTCCATTCTGCTTTCTGAAATCGATGACCATCTCCTTTGATTTGCTGACATTGAGATTATCTTTACACCACACCACTCAGCTGTCTATCTGTTTCCTGTACTCTGTGTTGCCATTATTTGAAATATGACCCCTATAGTGGTATTATCAGCAAATTTGTAAATGTAGTTAGGGCTGAATTTGGCCATACAGTTGTGAGTGCAAACAAGTACAGTATGGAGCTGAGTACACAGCCTTGCAGGGCACCAGTGTTGAGGATTATTGTGATGTGTCGTTGCCTATCCTGTGGTCTGTGAGTTAGAAAGTCAAGAATCCAGTTCCATGGTTGGAACTATGGTGTTGAAGACGGAGCTAAAGTATATAAAATAAGAGTTCAACATGGGTGCCCTTGTTACCCAATGTTTCAGACAATCTGGGAGGCTGGAGTTGATGTGTGCCATGACTAAACCTCTTAAAGCACTTTATAATGATGGATGTCAGAGCCAACGGGCAGTAGTCATTAAGGCCTGATTTTCCTTTGGCACTGGGATGATTGTGGTCTTCTTTATGCAGGTGGGAACCTCACATTGTCATGAGAAGAGGTTATCAACAAGAGGCCCATTGTATCACTGTGGATATTCAGTGGTGTCAAGGTGAAACTGGGGTGGGGTGGAAAGGAGGACATGTCATTGTTAAGGGTAATAATCCCTTCATGGGCTCAGGATGCCTGGAAAGGGAGGGACCATCCAATGGACAATAGACACATCTGCCCAGGCTTTAGCTGGCAGATTGCAGACTTTACCCACTCACCCATAAGAAACAAATAAACAGTAAAAGGTACAAATGGGCGGCACGGTGGCACAGTGGTTAGCACTGCTGCCTCACAGCGCCTGAGACCCGGGTTCAATTCCCACCTCAGGCGACTGACTGTGTGGAGTTTGCACGTTCTCCCCGTGTCTGCGTGGGTTTCCTCCGGGTGCTCCGGTTTCCTCCCACACTCCAAAGATGTGCAGGCCAGGTGAATTGGCCATGCTAAATTGCCCATAGTGTTAGGTAAGGGGTAAATGTAGATGTAGGGGTATGGGTGGGTTACGCTTCGGCGGGGCGGTGTGGACTTGTTGGGCCGAAGGGCCTGTTTCCACACTGTAAGTAATCTAATCTAATCTAATCTAAATGACACATACTGATCTGACTCAAATTGTACATTTCAAAATGAAGCAAAAATATGACCAGCACATTCATTTCCAAGCATTACTGTCTTTTTTCTATTGGCTTTTCCTTCTGGAGAGACCATTATGTGGCTCCTAAAGGTCCTCAATTGACCTCAGGGTGGGAAGACCATCCTTGATCGTTAATCCACAATGGCGAGGGGTTGGAGAGGTGACAGGGTCTCCAACCATATCCCTGCTGCCTCCCACCCTACCTCCAGACAAATGGAAATTCCACTGTAATTTTAATGTATCAATACAATTGTTCTGATGAGGGTTCACTGGACTTGAAACATTTACTTTGTTTTTCTCTTCCGGCAGATGCTGCCAGACCTGCTGAATTTCCCCTAGCACTTTCTGTTTTTGGTTCAAAAGCTTCCTTGACTTCCTCCAGCCAAATTATCTTCAATTATTTTCTCCAGTGCACACAATGATTTTCTTGTAAGCACTTTTGAATTCACAATCCCTATTCTCCACATTTTTAAATACCAATTTGTTAAGTATCCATAAGATCAAATTAATTTAAAGAAAGCCCCATAGGTAACTCAGCGATGCTTTACTGCAGTTATTCACAGACTGGAAGTCCTAGATTTTAGCTTCTGCCTGGGTTTATATTCACTCCGAATGTTGTCCAAGATGGCAAGTTGCCAATTGTAACAGGGCTGTTAGATACAACATTAATAGAAAGCAAAGTGCCCAGCCAATGGAAAGGAAACTGACAGTAATTTAATCTTGGCTATTCACACCCTTGTCTCAGATCACTCTTAAGGACTATCCTCTCAGCTTTCATTTCAACATCTGTTTTGAGCTTCTGTAAGGCCATGCTTTAGTGTTACCAATCCATTCTTTCAGTAAACAACCTTATAGTCCTGCTGGAGAGACACACTCTCTAGCTCCTTGGTTACCACTTAGGTCATATCAGCAGTGTTAGCTTCTGTAACATTCCTGTATTTTATCTTGTTGAAGACATTAATGGTGAAATAATTATGGTGAACTCCTCCAGTTATCTGCAACATAGTGTCAAACATCAGAAATTGAGATTCATGTTCTGTAATTGGTACTGGCTGCAGATTCAATGAATAAAAGCATATGCTTCATGAGTTAATTATCTTGGAACACGTTTCCCAAAGGAATCAGGCCTTTCATACAACAAAAGTAATCAGAGATGGGAGAGCCTATCATGCCTACAGTCAGTGCCAATTATGGCTTTATAACTGATCATGTCAATATTTTACAGAGAGTTATTAGATCATTCAATGTGAAAATGAAGTGGGCCAGTCAACAGAAAATATTACAAGACAGAACACAGTTCTCAAGGGCTCCATGATTTATATTATTTACCCATTGAAAAGGTAAGACAATTAAATCAAGGAATTTCAGGATTGTCATAGAGCAGAAGAACAACATTTGGCCCATTAATTCTGTGCTAACGCTCTAAAGGAACAATTCGCCTATTGCCATACCCTCAAGAACCCCTTTCCACATCCTTTGCAAATAATAATCTAATTCCTTCTGAAAGCCTCGATTGAACCTTATGCTGTCACAGTCTTAGGCAATTCATTCCAGATCCTAACTACTTGCTTTGTGAAAAAAATTGATTATCATGCTGCCACTGTTTGCTTTGCTAATTACCTTAAATCTGTGTCCTCTCTAGGTCCTTCCATCAATCGGAACATTTTCTCCCTGTTTATCTTGTCCATATCCTTCATGATTTTGCATATCTCTATCAAATCTCCTCTCAACCTTCTCTTGAGCAGGGAAAACAGTTGCAACTTCTTCAACATTTCTATATAATTGAAGTTCTTCACTCTTAAAACCATTCTTTAGATCTTTTCTCTATCTCCTCGAATGCCTTCACATTCATTCTAAAGCATAGTTCCAAAGCTGGATACAATATTTCAATTGAAGTCAAAGTGATGTTTTATACAAAGTTAATGATTGATTTGTTCCAGAACTCTATGCCCCTATGAATAAAGTCAATGATACTGTATGCTTTATTAATTACTCTCTCAATCTGTTGTGCCACATTGTACATGTATCCATACAGGCCCATCTGCTCCTGTACCCTTTTTAATATTATACACTTTTTATTGTCTCCCTGCATTTTTTCTACCAACATGAAACACTTTACACTTCTCTGTGTTAAACTTCAACTGCCATTTGTCTGTCAAACTACCTATGTCCCTTTGAAGTTCAACATGACCACCACCACGCACACCACCACCCCCCTGCCCCCATCCACCAGCCCACATCTCATACTTCACGTTTTATATTGCTACAAACTCCCAATTGGTGCTGTGTACACTGAGGTCTAGATTTTTAATAAATACCATCATGAACAAATACAACACCTGGAGAAATTCACGTAAATTTCCCTTCACTTCAAAAACAATGATTAACTACTATTCTGTTTTCTGACAATCAGCCAATTTCATGCCAATGTCATGACTGTCCCTTTTATTCTATAACTTCTAACCTTGGTCATTTATGAAATGCCTTTTGGAAGGCAAGGTCCACCACATTAACATTCTCTCTTACTGCATGAAAAACTCAAACAAGTTAATTAGACACAATTTGCTCCTATCAAATCCAGGCTAAATATCATTAATTAACTGGCATTTGCTCAAGTACCTATTAATTTTGTGACAAATTATTGCTTCCAGAAGCATCCCCACACCACGATTAAACTGACTGGCCTGTAGTAGTTAGGCTAATTTTTTTTTTGAACAAGGGACATTTGCAATTCTATCCCTTTCGCACTCCTCTGGCACCACTTTGAGTCTAAGGAAACTGGAAAATTATGGCCAATGGTTCTGCACTTTTACTTTTCTCAGTATCTTTGGCTGTGTCCCATCCATTCTGGAGGCTTAGCAACTTTTTTTTTAAATAGATATTTTTATTGAAAATTTAACATGTTTTTACAAGTTTACAAATAAAAAAAACCCAAGTATAAACATTGATATACAATTAAATCTTAAATAAATAATAACCAAAATCTATCAAACAGAAAAAAGAGATACCGAGAAAAAAACTCAACTAACTACTAATCTAACCTACAACTAACCAGAATGTATGATTAAATCTCTTACATTATAGGAAAAAAAACACAGAAATTGAGTAGTGAAATACATGCTCGGAATGTGTTAACATCAGATCGTGACAAAACCCGTATTCCTGCGGGATTCCTCTCCCAAGGGGCCCCGGACCAGCCAGGTTCACCATCTCAATTAAATAAAAGCCCTTGTTATGATAGCCGAAATATCTGTATTTGTGTAATTCAAGAAGGGCTGCCATATTTTATGGAATAATTCGGTTTTTTGGCGCACCATATTTGTAAGGAAGTCAAGGGGAAAATATTCCATGATTATTCTGTGCCAATTCGAAAGTCCAGGGGGGCCCTCAGCCACCCAGTTTACCAAAATATTTTTCCTTGCACAGAAAGAGAGAATGGAAAACAATCTCCTCCCGTGTACATCCAGAGAGAGTAAGTTCAGAAAGCCCAAAAGGAGATATACTGGACCCACTCTAATTTCCGTTCCCAAGATTTCTGTCAGAGCACTTGCTACTTTAGTCCAATATCTATGGATCTTATGACAGGTCCATAGGCAATGTACAAGAGTGCCCACCTCTATTTTACATTTGGGACACATTGGAGATGCTCCTGCCTTAAATTTTGCCAATCAGTCCGGTGCTATATGGGCCCTATGAAGTATCTTCAATTGAATGGCTCGAGTTCTGTTGCAGATGAAGATTCTTCTAGCATTTTCCCAAATGTCATACCACATTTCCATAGAGATTTCCAGCCCCAAATCCTGATCCCATGTTTTAAGCAGATTGTCCATATCTTCCGATACTTCATCATGTAATAAATGATAAAGAGTGCTGACCGAAGATACCCCCATTAGCCATAACACTCTACGTTCTCTGTCTGATTTAAAAAGACTATCTAATAACGTAGTCTTCTTCTGTATATAATCTTGAATTTGGAAGTATCAAAAGAGATCACCATTAGGTAATCCAAATTTCTGACGCAGCTGTTCAAAAGACATCAGCACCCCTTCTTTAAACAGATCCCCTAAACAGGAGATACCCCTGAATCTCCAGAGTTTGAAAGTGGCATCTGTAAGCCCCAGTTGAAATCCCCATGCTCGCACTATCGGAGTATAGGGGGATATTTTATGTGAATTGCCCTCATTTTGCCGCATTATATTCCAAGCTTTAATTGTATTTAGTATTATAGGGTTTTTACAGTGATCCGTGATGATTTTCCTCTTGTCTGAAAACAAGAGGTTAATAAATGGGCATTTTATTTGAGAAGCCTCAATGTCCAGCTAGATTGATTGTGGATCAGACAAGATCCGGCTAAGTAGCTTAATAGGGAATTGAACTGATATTTCCTAAAATCTGGAAAATCCAGTCCTCCCCTTGCCTGTGGAAGCTGTAGCTTTTTCAGTTTAATAAGCGGCCGTCTATGATTCCAGATGAAGGAACCCAGCCAGCCATACAATTTACGTAGTGCCAACCTCGGCAGCATCATAGCGGAAGCATTCTCATAGGGTGTAGGATTCGGGGCAGGACATTCATTTTAATTAGTGCTATTCTGCCTAACCAGGAAATTGGAAGGTCTCCCCATCCTCTCCAGTAAATGCACAAAGTTAGCTTTGTAGAAGCGACCAAATACTGGGGTGATAAAAATGCCGAAATATAAGAAACCCTCCAGGGACCACCAAAAGGGAAAGTGGGATCCGTCCAGTAGGTGGGATATACTAGCAAGGCCACGCATTGGCATATCCTCCGATTTTGAAAAATTAATTTTGTAGCCTGAAAATACACTAAATATATTAATAACTTGGATTAAACGAGGCACGGACATCAGGGGATTACTGAGAAATAGAAGAACATCATCTGCATTAAGGGCAATTTTATGTTTACCTGTACCAACCCTCGGGGCTGTTATATTAGGGTCAGCCCGTATTGCTTCTGCTAGTGGCTCGATTATTAGCGTAAATAGCAATGGTGAGAGAGGACATCCCTGACGGCAGCCCCTACCCCACTGAAGCTATCCAAGCCTAATCCATCTGTAATCACAACTGCTTTGGGATCATTATACAGTGTTGAGACTCATTTGGTAAACGCCAAACCTTTCCAATGTGTAAAACAGATAGGACCATTCAACCCTGTCGAATGCCTTTTCCGTGTCTAATGAGACTACTACTCCTGGTATCTTTCCCTGATGGCAGGCTTGAGTCACATTCAAAACCCTTCTAACATTATTGGATGATCTACAGCCCTTAATAAACCCCGTCTGATCCTCCTTTATGATGTATGGCAATACCCTTTCTAGCCTCAATGCTAACGTTTTAGAAAGGATTTTAAAATCTACATTTATCAAGGATATTGGTCTGTATGACGTACAATGTTCTGGGTCCTTTCCTTTTTTAAGGATAAGAGAGATATTCGCCTCTTTCAGCGAAGGCGGGAGACAGCCCTGACTATATGCGTAGTTATACATGTCCATAAGTGGACCAGCCAATATTCCTGTAAATTCTTTATAGAATTCAGCTTGAAAACCATCTGGGCCCAGTGCCTTACTGCTCTGAAGTTACCTGATAGCGTCAAGTATTTCTTGGCTTGTTAGGGGAACATTCAGGACCGATATCTGTTCCGGAGTTAGGTCCATAAAGGTCAAGTTTTTAAAAAATGACTGCATCCTCCTAGACCTATCTTCACAATCCTGCAATTTATATAAATCAGAATAAAAGTTTCTAAAGATTACATTCATCCTTTTATGATCATGAGTCAGAGTACCGCACTTTCCTTGATAGACGTGACAGATTGAGGGGCCTTTTTTGCCTTTGTGGGAAATGCTAAATATCTACCAGGTTTATCGCCAAATTCATATAACCTTTGTTTTGCAAATAATATTTCCCTCTTAGCCGTTTGGGTAAGCGTGGTGTTTAGAGCTGTCCTAAGGGCCGTAATCCTTTACAATTTGATAATAGAAGGTCTGTCAGTGTATGCTGTTTCAGCCGCTTTTAAGCGAGCTTCGAGCAGACGCTGTTGTTCTCCCTTTAATTTTTTTCTGGGTCACTGAGTATGAAATGATCAAACCTCGCATGTAAGCTTTGATGGTCTCCCACATCATTGATGGGTTGCTAGCCGTACCTGAATTAATTTCTAAAAATGTTTTAAATTCTTGAGAGAAGTACTTTACAAATTTACTATTTTTCATCAGGAAGGAATCCATACGCCAATGCCGGGGGGATGTCTCATTGTTCCTCGCCTTGATTTCCATATATACAGCAGTGTGATCAGAAACTGTTATACTATCTATTTTACAGGATAATATGGAATTTTTAAAAATTGAGGGAGCTAAAAACATATTGATTCTGGTGTGACATTTATGTCGATTGGAGTAAAAAGAAAAATCTCTGCCCTGCAGGTGAAGGCATCTCCACACATCTACTAATCCTAATACTTTGTTCAAATCCACCAATTGTCTGGATCTGGGGGATACTCCTGCAGTACTCTTGGGAATCCTATCTATTCCAGATCCATAATACAATTAAAATCACCCCCTATAATTGTATGACGAGCACCAAGAGCCATCAATTTTGAAAAGGCTTCCGTTATAAATTTAAAAGGATGTGGCGGGGAACAATACAGATTTAAGATCCCATATTCCTCTCCATTTATAAGGGCTTTGATCAGAATATATCATCCAGATTTGTCTTTTATCTGATTTAGGATTTTGAAAGGGAGATTCTTCCGAGTAAGGATAACAACTCCCCTACTTTTTGAGCTGAAGGAAGAAGGCCTGATCAAATCCACCCTGTCATAATTTCAAATGTTCTTTATTCAATAAGTGTGTCTCCTGTCAGAGAGCTATATCAACCCTTTCTTTCTTGAGGTTTGATAATATTTTCTTCCTTTTGATTGGTGAATCACTCCCCTTGACATTCCAGGTGCACCATTTAATCGACTGATTAACCATAATCGTCTGGGTAAGTCCAAGACCTCTTGGGAGAAGAAAACCTATCCAAAGCATCCCGAGCATAGAGCATATGAAATTCACAAAAATAAAGGCTCTTTAATACACTCACATCAATACAATAAAAAACTATTTCTAAATTAAAAAATGTAAAACATATTTAAACGGAGATTTTCCCCCTTATTCCCAGGGGGCATCACTTTCTTTCCAAAAGCCCATCATGTCCTCTCCCAACCAGTGCCCCACCCTTGATCCAGGCACCCCACAATAAGATAAAGAAAATTCAAATATACTACAGAGCTAGAGTTAACAGTGAGCAACCTACTCCTCCCTCACCCACACCGACACCTGGATATATTTGGTAATGTTAATACCATTATGAACATATATAACTATAAAATTACAGTCTCAACAAATAATAATTAAATATAGTAATACAAAATAACAGGGGAAAACAACCCCACTTAAAGACAGAGATAAAATAGGATAAGGTAACCACCTCCCATCCCCCACCTACATTAACTAGACCCCCTAGCCTATATATATATAAAAAAAGGGGTAGAAAATCGCTAAGTGAAGAACAAATAAATAAACCCCTCTCCCATCCCCACTTCCCCCCCCCACCACCTGAGATAATATTAAACAGTAACGTAATTAAAGGGATAGAAAAAAGGGGGTAAACCGAGGTGGGGGGAGGGCAAAACAACATCAATTAACTCTTACAATTTATCTAAGAAAGTCCAAAAATTCCTTGGCCTTCTCCGGTGATCCGAAGTTATACATGGACCCTTCATGGCTGAAGTGTAGGGTTGCTGGGTAGCGCAAGGAGTACTGAATGTTTAAGTCCCTTAAAAGCTTCTTCACTTCGTCAAATGCCTTCCTCTTTCAGACCAAAGCTAGGGAAAAGTTCTGAAATTACATGATCTTGGATCCTTTATAAGTAATGGCTTGGGGATCTTTCCCAAGATTTCTGGAAACTTCTAAGAGCATCTGCCTCTCCTTGTAGCTCTGCAGCCAGAACAGGACCGGGCTGGGGCGCTGGTTCGAGCCGGGCCCGTGCACTGCAACCTGATAGGCCCATTCCACCCTTACCCGGCCTTATCCAGCCTCCACATTTAACAGCTGTGGAAGCCACTTCTCGAGGAACACTGTAAGCTGGCTGCCTTCTTTCCATTCGGGAAGGCCCAGCAAACTAATATTTTTTCGACAACCTCGAGAATTGAGGTCGTCAATGTGATTCTGTAAGGTCTGGACTCGCTGTTCGAGAGTCCAGACCCGATCCACGGCCAATTCTGCTCCTTTAGCTCTGCCCCTCTGACTCGGTGCTCGATTTCCTCGATGTCTCGGTCGTGCTCTTGTAGCACAGCCGAGAGTGAATACCATCTATTCCGGGATTCTTCGATGAAGGCATCGATCTTCGCGTCAAGTTTGGAGATTATTTCTGCGAGGCTCGCCTCCATAGGTAAGTCCCCCGGGGTGGCTGTAGATGCCTCTGCTGCAGCTGGGGAGCATGGGGGAGGGTGGGGGAGGGGCTCCTGCCTGCTGAGAACTGCGGGCTCCTTTCCCCCTAGTCATTTTTACAGGAGACTAGACTGTTTAAATTTAGTACTGAGCAACTAATTACATTAAGTAAAAACTATTTTAAATGATTTGGTGAGTGTGGTGGGGGCGGGTGGCCCAATTTGCCCAAGTCTTGGGAGGAGCACTATAGACTCAGACTTGCTGGGTCGCTGCCATCTTGAATCCCACCCCCTTAACAACTTTTGATAGAAGCAATGTACCCTATATCTCGTGTTTGTACATTTAAACTCTGAAAGCATCTGAACTTTTTTTTTCATCTTTTCCTTTTGTGGGAATATAACTTTACTGTGTCTTTAAAGGCAACACATTGTTCAGCTACAGTTTTGCTTGCAAACCTTTGATTCCAATTCATCTGTCCAAGATCTATTCTTACCCTCATTAAAAGTGGCTTTTTCCTAGTTAATTATTCTTACTCTGGAATGTTCCTTGTCCTTTCCGTAGTCAAAGTAAACTTAATGATACAATAATCACTGTTGGCTAAGTGTTTTCCTACCGCTACCTTGTCTACTTGTCTCACGTCATTCCCAAGAAACAGATCTAACAGCACCTCCTTTCTTGCTGGACTGGAAACGTACTGCTGTAGAAAAATCTCCTGAATATACTCGAGGGACTCCTGTAGAGAATGGTACTGTTAATTATTAAAGTTCCCATAGTCAATATTCTCTAAGTATTACACCTTTTTGTAATTTCCTTTCCAACTTTGCCACTAGTTAGGGCCTACACATTACACTGAGCAATGTCATTCCACATTATTTGTCCTTAGTTCTAGCCAAGCAGATTCTGTCCTTTACCCTTCTGGGATACCCTTCCTTCTCTAAACTGCAGTTCTTCTTAATCAATGCTGTCACCCGCCTCCTTCCTTCTTTTGTTAAATATCTTGTACAAAAATTTGTATACCTAGACTTATCTGTCTTTGATCCACATCTCTATTTTCATCTCCCATGTGACTGTAACTCAACAATCTTATTTAATATATTCTAGGAACATAGAATGTAGAGCACTATACCACAGGAACAGTCCATTCGGTACACCATATCTGCTGCCTTTTATACTGTTCTAATCTAATCCCATCTGCATGCACATGGTCTGTATCCCTCTATTCTCTGCTGTTCATATATCTGTCTAAATGTGTCTTAAACCTTGCTATCATATCTGCATCGACTACCTCCCCTGGCAGCATGTTCCAGGCACCTACAACCTCTGTGTAATAAGTGCCTCTCACACATTTCCTTTAAAATTTACCCCTCTCACATTAAGCCTACGCCCACTAGTATTTGATAGTTTCCCTGGGAAAGAGACTCTGACTATCCACTTCATCCACGCCTCTTATAGTTTTATATACTTCTATCAGGTCAACCCTCAGCCTCTGACACTCAGCAAAAACAGTCCAAGTTTGTCCAACCTTTCCTATAGCTAATACATTCCAATCTGGGCAACATCTTGGTAAACCTCTTCCATGCTCTCTCCAAAGCGGTGACCAGAACTGTGTGACAGAACTCAGAATGTGACCTAACCAAAGTCTTATCAGCTGTAGCATGACTTGCCAACTTTTATATTCAATGCTCTAACTGATGAAGGCATGCATGCTGTATGCCTTCATTACCACCTGATCCAGTCTACTGACCTGACTACACCCCACCTTTCAACCATCCCAGCACAAACATCCTCTTTACATGTGTGGTGCTGGAAAAGCACAGCAGGTCATGCAGCATCTGAGAAGCAGGAGAATTGACGTTTCAGGCATAAGTCCTTCATCAGGAAGGGCTGATGGAGAGCTTATGCCCAAAATGTTGATTCCCCTGCTCCTTAGATGCTGCCTGACCTGCTGTGCTTTTCCAGCAACACACTCTTGATTCTGATCTCCAGCATCTGCAGGCCCTGTGCAACTTTTGTTCAGATCTACAGGTGTTCTATTGATAGTACAGTTGACATTTACATTCAGAAGTTTTAAAAAATGAAGATGTATTACAAATAACATTCCACCAGTGAAACAAATTAAAATGTTTGCAAAATATGTGTTCTTTGTATTGTTGCTCTCAAAGCCTATCCAGTGTTCAGAAAGCAGAAGTCAGGAGTCTGATAAACTATTCCCCACTTGCCTGAGTGAGTGCAGCTCCAACAATTTGCAACGAGCTTCACATCATCCAGGACAAAACAGTCCACTTGATCAGCTCCCCATCCATCACCTTTAACATTCACTCCCTCCAGCACCAACACACAATGCCTGTGTTGTGCACGATGTACAAGATGGAGTGCAGCAACTCACCAAGCCTCTTTTGACAGCATCTTCCAAACCTTTAACCACTAACATCCAGAAGGACAAGGGCAGCAGATATCTGGGAACATCACCGACTGTACATTTTCCTACAAGTCACACATTATCTTCATTTGGAACTATATTGCCGCTCCTTCAATATCGCTGGAATAATCCTGGAAGGTCTTTCTGAACAGCACTGTAAATGCATCTACACCATTTGGACTGCATTGTTTCAAGAAGGCAGCTCACCACTACCTTCTCAAAGGCAATTAGAGATGGGCAATAAATGCTGTCATGGGCACGTGTCTCATGGAAGAATTTTCTTTTGAAATTGCCTATGTATCTTATTCCTCCATCTGTTAGGATAGCATTGATAAGTGGACACTTACCTTACTAAGATATAGGAAGTTCTTAAAATTGTATCTGACAGTAATTGTGATATATCTGTACTAATGCCAATCGCATTTCTCGCTTGAATCACTGTTGGCACAGTGTTTTGGAGCATCATCTGCATTCACTAGTGCAGGGATATGCAACAGCACAAAATTATCACTGACAGAGAAGTGCTAACCATCTGTTCTTGTATATCTCTGAATATGTCCCTGCTGGGGCACATCATTTCATATTGCCCATTGAGTGTCTACGGCTTTTCTGAAACTTGCTTTCACAATTCTCAGTAACGTTTCCTCCAAGGGAGTTGAAGCTGGTCATAATTAATCAGTGACATTGGAACCTTCATATTTATATATTGTTACTGGGAGCATTCCCAAAGAAAGTTCCCAGTGCTGTGCATGCGACCTTCGTTATTAAAGGAACTTTGAAGGTCTTGTTGTGTTGGCTAGACTTAAGTAAAAGTTAAGGCAGATCACAGATGCCAATCTTAAGCCAATTAAATTCACTCCACATGATGCCAAGAAACAGCTAAAGACATGGATACTGCAAAGGCTATGGGCCCTGATAATATTCTGGCAATAGTACTGATGACTTGTGCTCCAGAACTAGCTGCACTCCTGACAAAGCTGTTCCAGCACAGCTACAACACTGGCATTTATCAACAATGTGCAAAATAGTCCAGGTAGGTTCTGTTCACAAGAATAAGGACAATTTAGCTTGGCCAATTACCACTCAATCTGTCTATTCTTGATCTCTAGCAAAGCACTGACAGTGCTATCAAGCAGCACCTGCTAACAATAATCTGCTCATTGATGCCCAGTTTGGATTCCAACAGGGTCAGACCTCATTATATACTTGATTGGAACAAAAGGGCCGAGGTCCAGATGTAAGATGGGAGTGACTGCCCCTGAATTTAAGGCAGCATTTGACTGATGCACCTTGTGGAACCAAGCAGCCCTAGATGTATTAGAGTCCATGAGAATCAGGGGAAAACACTTCGCTAGTTGGAGTCATAGTTGGCACAAAGGAAGATGGCTATGAATGTTGGAGCTCAGTCATTTCAACTCCAGGACATCTCTGCAGGAGGTCCTCGGGGTATTGTCCTAGGCCCAACCCATTTTCACTTACCTCATCAATGACCCTTCCTCTTCATAAGGTCAGAAGTGGGAATGTTCACTGATGATTGCACAACTTTCACCACCATTCATGACTTCACAAAGTAGTCCATATGCAACAAGACCTGGAGAATATCCAGGCTTGGACTGCAAAGTAGCAAAGTAACAAAGTAACATTTGTGTCATACAATTGTCAAGCAATGACCATCTCCAGCAAGCATAAACCTAACTCTCGTCTCTTGATGTTGAATGGTTTCAGCATCACTAAATCCCTCTTATCAATATCTTATGGGTTACCATTGACCAGAAACAGAACTGGACTAGCTATATTGATACAGTTGCTATGACAGCAGATATGAAGTTAATTATTCTGAGGTGGGTAACTCACCTCTTGACTCCCAAAAGTCTGTTCACCCTCTACAAGGCACAAGTCAGGGTGTGATGAGGTACTTCCCACTTGCCTGGATGAGTGAAGCTCCAACAACACTCAAGAAAATTGGTAGAATCCATAATAAGACAACCCACTTGATCGGCACCACATTCACTATCTTCAACATTCACTCCCTTCACCACCAAAGCAGTGGCAGCAATAAGTACAATTTGTAAAATTCAGCGTAGTAGCTTACCAAGTATCCTGCAACAACACCTTCCAAACACAGAGCAGCAGATACATGGGAACACCATGACCTGCAAACTCCCCTTCAGGGCAAACTGCAACCTGAACATACATCACTGTTCCTTCACTGCTACTGGGTCAAAATCCCAACCTCTCTTCCACCAGGGACGTAGGCCCTTCTCCAGGGCATTTAGGGATGGACACATAATTACTGGCCCAACCAGTAACACCTACATTCCAAGAACGAACAAAAAAAGGGTTACAGCGCAGAATTGAACAGAGAAGGCACATTTGCAAAGAACAGTGCATGTGTCATACAGTTAAATAGGACAGCAAGCTGAAAATAGGTTTAGAGCAGAGGTTGTGAATTTTGGGCAAGTTCACTGAAGCTGCTTTCAATTTTGGCAGAACTGACCAGGCCAGTTCATGCGATGTTTTAAAGAAGTGATTATACAGGCTCTGGAGAATCTGTGGTCACAAGCCTATCAGGGACTCTATTTAGGTACTCCCTTTTATTCTTCTGTACTTCAAAATGGTGCCAGATTGTGGCAGCAGAACACTTTTCACTGTATCTGCCTAGATATATGTGACAATAAATCAAGAATTAATTCATTCATTCATTGATTGTCCAGATGATGAATGTATCTGGGGACCCAAGATGGAAACTGGCTGCTGCTGTATATGACTCAAAAGCTGACTCAATGGAAATAGGCAAGTGCGAGGTCCTGTGTATCGGAGACTGCTTTCGGGAACATTCAAGCTGACCATTTCTGCAGGGAGTGGAGCAGGTACACATGCTTGTAAAAGATGTATTTTAGTTGCATTAACTTTTTAAAGTGAAATTTATCTTTCTATTGAAGTATCATTTGCCTGTCAATTTGTGTTTGGTTCTGCTTCATGTTCACATAGTCACAAAAAGTGGAATCTTGTGGTCAGTTCTTCACATTGGGTGTCATATAGTCAATTTGGTTATTTATGCTTATTGTTTCCTCATGTTGTTGTAAACCTTTCATGACCTCAAGGTATCTCAAAGGAGCTGTACTGGGCAATACTTACGAAATGATTTGAAATTATCTTTAACTATGCAGGTTGCTTCTGATTTATTCTAACTGTTCGTTCTCACTTTCTCACATTATAGATTGTAGAAGGTTGCTCAATATTTATGTCAAACTGACTGACCTGTTCTGACTGCTTCAAACTGATTCTCATTTGGAAGGGTCAGACACTTTGACATGCTGCAACAGGAGGTGGTTGGACTGAAGACTGAAGGCTGTGAAACCAATTCAGTCTTATCTTGTTGGTTCTTTGCAATTTGGGCACGTCTACTGACACTTGCACAGAGATGCTAAATGGAATGAATATGGAATCATCTATATCTATATCTATCCCAATAACATTGCTGCTGGGGCTCCTACTTGGTCATTCATCTGGGTGAGAGTAGATCCATGGCTCAGCGTTTTCTCAACCAATCACCCAGTATGTCAAAACCAGAATGAAGCATTTTGTAGACTTAGCGTCATACATTCAGAGAGATGTACAGCACGAAAACAGACCTTTTTGTCCAACTTGTCCATGCCGACCAGATATTCTAAATCAATCTAGGTCCCATTTGCCAGCACTTGGCCCATATCCCTCTAAATCCTTCCTATTTACACACCCCGATGCCTTTTAAATGTTATAATTGTACCAGCCTCAACTACTTCCTCTGGCAGTTCGTTCTATACATGCACCACCCTCTATGTGAAAAATTTGCCCCTTAGGTTCCTTTTAAATTTTTCCCCTCTCAATTTAAACCTATGCCCTTTAGTTTTGGATTCCCCCACCCTGGGAAAAAGACTTTGTCTATTTACCCTATCCATGCCCCTCATGATTTTACAAACCTCTAGAAGGTTATCCCTCAGCCTCCAATGTTCAAGGGAAAATAGTTCAAGGCCTTTTCAGTCTTTTCCTATAGCTTAAACTCCCCAAACCTGGCAACATACTTGTAAATCTTTTCTGAACTCTTTCACGTTTTACAACTTCCTTCCTGTAGGAGGGAGACCAGAATTGAACACAGTATTGCAAAAGTGACCTAACCAATGTCTTGTACAGCCACAACATGACATCTCAACTCCTATACACAATGCACTGACCAATAAAGGCAAACATACCAAATGCTTTCTTCACTATCTTATCTACTGAGACTCCACTTTCAAGGAACTATGAGCCTGCACTTCAAGGTCTCTTTGTTCAGCAACACTCCACAGGACCTTACCATTAAATGTATAAGTCCTGCCCTGATTTGCCTTTCCAAAATGCAGCACTTCACATTTATCTAAATTATTTGGGTGGAACTGAGAAATAAGAAAGGGATGTTAACCTTATTGGGATTGTATTATAGACCCCCTAATATTCAGAGGGAAATTGAGAAACAAACTTGTAAGGAGATCTCAGCTCCTCGTAAGAATAATAGGGTGGTTATGGTAGGGGATTTTAACTTTCCAAATATAGACTGGGACTGCCATGGTGTTATGGGTTTAGATGGAGAGGAATTTGTTAAGTGTGTACAAGACAATTTTCTGATTCAGTGTGTGGATGTATCTACTAGAGAAGGTGCAAAACTTGACCTACATGGAAGATATAGAGTGTAGGGAAATAGATGGTAACATCTTGCAAAATGTCCATATTACAGAGGAGGAAGTGCTGGATGTCTTGAAATGCATAAAAGTGGATAAATCCCCAGGATCTGATCAGGTGTACCTTAGAACTCTGTGGGAAGCTAGAGAAGTGATTGCTGGGCCTCTTGCTGAGTTATTTGTATCATCGATAGTCACATGTGAGGTGCCGAAAGACTGGAGGTTGGCTAGCGTAGTGCCACTATTTAAGAAGGGTGGTAAGGACAAGCCAGGGAACTATAGACCTGTGAGCCTGACATCGGTGTTGGGCAAGTTGTTGGAGGGAATCCTCAGGGACAGGATATACATGTATTTGGAAAGGCAAGGACTAATCAGGGATAGTTAACATGGCTTTGTGCATGGGAAATCATAATCTCATAATCTCATAAATTTGTTTGAGTTTTTTGAGGAAGCAACAAAGAGGATTGATGAGGGCAGAGCAGTAGATGTGATCTATATGGACTTAAGTAAGGCGTTCGACAAGTTCCCCATGGGAGACTGATTAGCAAGGTTAGATCTCAGAATACAGGGAGAACTAGCCACTTGGATACAGAACTGGCTCAAAGGTAGAAGACAGAGGGTAGTGGTGGAGGGTTGTTTTTCAGACTGGAGGCCTGTGACCAGTGGAGTGTCACAGGGATCAGTGCTGGGTCCTCTACTTTTTGTCATTTACATAAATGATTTGGATGCGAGCATAAGGGGTACAGTTAATAAGTTTGCAGATGACACCAAAATTGGAGGTGTAGTGGACAGCGAAGAGGGTTACCTCAGATTACAACATGATCTTGACCAGATGGGCCAATGGGCTGAGAAGTGGCAGATGGAGATTAATTCAGATAAATGTGAGGAGCTGCATTTTGGGAAAGCAAATCTTAGCAGGACTTATATAATTAATGATAAGGTCCTAGGGAGTGTTGCTGAACAAAGAGACCTTGGAGTGCAGGTTCATAGCTCCTTGAAAGTGGAATCGCAGGTAGATAGGATAGTGAAGAAGGCGTTTGGTATGCTCTATTTTATTGTTTAGAGTATTAAGTACAGGAGTTGGGAGGTCATGTTGCGATTGTAGAGGACATTGGTTAGGCCACTGTTGGAATATTGCGTGCAATTCTGGTCTCCTTCCTATCGGAGAAATGTTGTGAAACTTGAAAGAGTTCAGAAAATTTACAAAGATGTTGCCAGGATTGGAGGATTTGAGCTATAGGGAGAGGCTGAACAGGCTGGGGCTGTTTTCCCTGGAGTGTTGGAGGCTGAGGGGTGACCTTATAGAGGTTTACAAAATTATGAGGGGCATGGATAGGGTAAATAGGCAAAGTCTTTTCCCTAGGGTTGGGGATCCAGAACTAGACAGCATAGGTTTAGGGTGAGTGGGGAAAGCTATAAAAGAGACCTAAGGGGCAACATTTTCACACAGACGGTGACACGTGTATGGAATGAGCTGCCAGAGGAAGTGGTGGAGGCTGGTACAATTGCAACATTTAAGAGGCATTTGAATGGGTATATGAATAGGAAGGATTTGGAGGGATATGGGCCGGGTACTGGCAGGTAGGACTAGATTGGGTTGGGATATCTGGTTGGCATGGATGGGTTGGAACAAAGGATCTGTTTCCGTGTTGTACATCTCTATGACTCTATGACTCTTAACAGGCAATCACCTGCTTCTCAGATGGGAAATTTGCTTTTGGCAGATTTGCCATAGTCACAACGTCACTAGAGGTGATGTCTTTTGGTGGCTAGTTAGTGTTCGTGTATCCTGGTAGCTAGTTTTCTGCCTGTCTGTCCGATGTAGTGTTGTTAAAGTCCTTGCAGGATATTTTGTAAATGACATTCATTTTTCTGGTTATTGTATGCGGTCCTTTAGGTTCATCAGTTGCCATTTCAGTGTGTTGGTAGGTTTGTGGGCTACCATGATGCGAGGGGTCACAATAGTCTGGTAGTCAGCTCTGATATGTCATTGATGTATGGTAGTGTAGCTAGAGTTTCTGGGCATATTGTATCTACTTGTTTGCGTTTGTTGTTTAAGAATCAGCGGACTGTGTTTATTAGGTACCATTCATCTTGAATATGGTGTGTAGGTATTTTTCTTCTGCTCAGAAACACTCTGAAGCGCCAACTCACCACCAAAGGACATGACCTACTATCACTAGTATCCTTACACACAGACAAAGAAGGACACCACTTCAACTGGTACAGAAACATCCATCCGAGGCTAAACAAAGACATGCATGGGAATTCCTCGAGGCTTGGCATTCAAACCAAAACTCCATTAACAAACATATCAAATTGGACCCCATTCACCAATCTCTCAGAAAAAGAACCGGAAATGATATCACCCACCATAACAGACCAAGACACAAATAAAAAGCAGGACAGAACACCAGCACTCACTGATGATGTTACCCAGCATGGTGACGAAACGTCTGAAAATGAACCTGCCAGCTCAATGAGCAAACTTGCCACCAGAACCTCAACCTGAGCTACAAATCTTCTCAAAACACACAAGGCAACAATTGCTGTTAATTGCCTACATTTTCAATTATTAGTAAATTCACTTTATAATGTCTTCCTAGAGTTGCCACTTTTAACCTATATACAAAACATAACCTAACAGAGTACATTCAATTTTACAACATGGTGCTTTAAAATTTACTCTCTGCACTCTGTATTCATTCAGTTTCTCCAAAATTATCTCTACCACTTGGGAAAATAATTTCATGTTACGATTTTCCAGTCTGACATCCTTTTCCGGGAGGCATTTTGGGATATGTCTGCCAATAGCATGAGGATCTTGATTATTTGGTGTAACAGGTGAAAGCTACACCCTAATCTCATTGATTTGCATGAAAAGCTGACATTTTGGCCAATCCATATATCACATTCCACATGCTACCTTCTGTTACAGGTGTAAAATTGGCTTTAAGGGAGAATGAAAGCTGGTCATTGACCTGGATCCTGAAATTTATGAGCTGTTACCACACCCTAAAATTGACCTCTGTAGTGTATAAATACCTATAGTCACTTGGATTTGACTATTTAGAGTAATAGTCTAGCCAATTTCCCAGTCAAACATCACAACCCAGACCTGAGACTGTCCATAAAAAGCACGTGAGATCAATCAGTACTAAATTAATAACTAAATATTGTAAAAAGAGCCTGTGAAATCTTACCCTGTCTCTCCTCTAGGCACTGACATA
This sequence comes from Chiloscyllium punctatum, assembly GCF_047496795.1. Classification (NCBI taxonomy): domain Eukaryota; kingdom Metazoa; phylum Chordata; class Chondrichthyes; order Orectolobiformes; family Hemiscylliidae; genus Chiloscyllium; species Chiloscyllium punctatum. Next base: position 46,234,487 of record NC_092776.1, on the reverse strand, counting down.
TGGGTACTCTGTGAGATAAACTTTAAATGACCACTTTTCACGTATGGACTGAGACTAAAAGATTCAATAAATTAATTTGATTGAGCATGGAATCACATGAAACCCAATCTTACTCTCACTCACAATCCTCTTATATTTGGTTCTCACCAAAAACATTATAAAAACTCCACAACTACTCTGTGGGGTCTGTCTTCCAATATCTACCTCAGTGGATCATGCTTCCTGTTGCTATTAAACTCCTAGCTGATGATCACTGAGAACAAATTCAACCTACATACTGTATCTGCAGCAGTATCAGCAATTGGTTAGAATGGTGCTTTATTGCTTTAAGAGCAATGTCCCCTTTAAAAGACTTAACATAGCGAACAACTGAGTACTGCATCATTTGACCAGAGACCACAGTTACTCTGGATTGTAGCATCTTAGGTTTGGGTTTGCCTGGATATTACTCTGTCTTGTCTGTAATTGTTCAGCTGAAACTAAACCCACCAGAGATCTTATTTCTACATACCTTACTTATGTTACACCCAGGCAGCCCAAAACATATTATACAAAGTATCTTAATTTTTATTTTCTTTTGAATATTACACAAAAGGGAACCAAGACTTTTCTGATTCTTGTTGAAAGTGTTGGGTGTGTATCAGAAGAATGTAATTTAATGACTCCAGTTTACTCTTCAAACCTTTGTTGATCAGAATATGGCACTGATTACATTTCTTTCTTCTTCTGGGACTAATGCTGCTATATTCAAATTGTGTCAGGAAACCTGGAAGGTGGTCAATATGGACTGGCCTCTCCAGATGTTCTAATTGTTGTGTTCATACAAAGACTACTAAGAAAAGACAAGCATGAATTGAATAAGCTCCCCATCCCCATTTACACAGTGTAATTAAATCTTTGATTCCAACTCACCCTCTTGGTGTTAAGCTGTCCTTTCAGTAATCCAAGATGGAGGAAGGGAAAAATTTCTGGCTGTAAGAGCTGCTCCTTTTTTTGAGGTAATTTAGGTGTTGGAGGTGATTTCCTCGAATTCCAGGAGCAGCAATTACTGTTTTATATGCTGTTGCATTGTTTTGGAACTTTGGAAAAAAAATCAAAACAACCGCAGTTTAAAAGGGAGAAGAGCAGACAAAGGAAGCACATGGTGAAGACAGTGTGTGAGAGAGAGAGAGAGAGAGAGAGAGAGAGAAAGAACCTGAAGTTACCACATTTGCTATTTGAATTCGTGTATCACTGGACATCGGAGTGGATCTGGGAAAATTAACAAACAGTGAAATTCACAATTAATCTTGGAGGAACTGTTGGGCGAAGTTCACAGCACAGGATCAGATAAGTTAATTTTTGTTTTAAGTCTGTCCAAGAGAAAGGCTGCAGTAGTGAGTATAGTGGATTCTTTCTTGATTATATGCTCTTGGAGATAAGTCTCTTGATTAAACTTAAAACGTAAGCCATAGCTATTAACTTAACCTGGTGCAGTGTTTGTAGAGGAATAAGACGGTGTTATTTTTTGGGTCTGTAGATGGTGAAGGAGCAAAAATGGCCTTTGCAGTAATATGTACTTCTTGTCAGATGTGGGAGTTTAAAGAGAGTTTAAGGGTTACTGTGGATTATATCTGCCATAAATGCTGTTGGATGCAAATCTTATCAGATCAAGTGGATCGGTTGGAGAGACAGATAGAAGCGATGAGGAATTTGCAACAGCTACAGTGTGTGATGGCAGTTATAGAAAGGGGGGCAAGTCTCACATACAGTCACATAGATGGATTAACACCAGGAAGGGTGAGAGAGGTCAGCACCTAGAGCAGGAGTCTTTTGTGGATATACCCATTTCGAACAGGTATGCTGTTTTGGAAAATGTAGGGGGTGATGGATTTTCAGGGGAACGTAGCACAAACAGCCAAGTTTCTGGTATTGAGACAGGCTCTAATGCAACGAGGGATACGTCAGCTTCCAAGAGATCAATTGTGTTAGGGGATTCTGTAGTCAGAGGTACAGACAGATGTTTCTGTGGCCAGCAGAGAAAAAGCAGAATGGTGTGTTGTTTCCCTGGTGCCAGGATCAAGGATGTCTCAGAGAGGGTGCAGAATGTTCTCACAGGGGAGAGGGGCCAGCAGGAGGTCATTGTCCATATTGGAACCAACGACATTGGAAGGGAAAAGGTTGAGACTCTGAAGGGAGATTACAGAGAGTTAGGTAGAAATTTAAAAAGGAGGTCCTCAAGGGTAGTAATATCTGGATTATTCCCAGTGCTGCGAGCTAGTGAGGGCAGGAATAGGAGGATAGAGCAGATGAATGCATGGCTGAGGAGCTGGTATATGGGAGAAGGATTCACATTTTTGGATCATTGGAATCTCTTTTGGGGTAGAAGTGACCTGTACAAGAAAGATGGATTGCACCTAAATTGGAAGGGGACTAATATACTGGCAGGGAGATTTGCTAGAACTGCTTGGGAGGATTTAAACGAGTAAGGTGGGGGGATGGGACCCAGGGAGATAGTGAGGAAAGAGATCGATCTGAGATGGGCACAGCCGAGAACAGAAGTGAGTCAAACAGTCAGGGCAGGCAGGGACAAGGTAGGCCTAATAAATTAAACTGCATTTATTTCAATGCAAGGGGCCGAACAGGGAAGACAGATTAACTCAGGGCATGGTTAGGAACATGGGACTGGGATATCATAGCAATTATGAAAACATGGCTCAGGGATGGGCAGGACTGACAGCTTAATGTTCCAGGATACAAATGCTACAGGAAGGATAGAAAGGGAGGCAAGAGAGGAGGGGGAGTGGCATTACAGCTGTGCTGAGGGAGGATATTCCCGGAAATACATCCAGGGAAGTTATTTGGGTGGAACTGAGAAATAAGAAAGGGATGATCACCTTATTGGGATTGTATTATAGACCTCCTAATAGTCAGAGGGAAATTGAGAAACAAACTTGTAAGGAGATCTCAGCTATCTGTAAGAATAATAGGGTCGTTATGGTAGGGGATTTTAACTTTCTAAACATAGACTGGGACTGCCATAGTGTTAAAGGTTTAGATGGAGAGGAATTTGTTAAGTGTGTCCAAGACAATTTTCTGATTCAGTATGTGGATGTACCTACTAGAGAAGGTGCAAAACTTGACCTACTCTTGGGAAATAAGGCAGGGCAGGTGACTGAGGTGTCAGTGGGGGAGCACTTTGGGGCCAGTGACCATAATTCTATTTGTTTTAAAATAGTGATGGAAAAGGATAGACCAGATCTAAAAGTTGAAGTTCTAAATTGGAGAAAGGCCAATTTTGACGGTATTAGGCAAGAACTTTCAAAAACTGATTGGAGGCAGATGTTCGCAGGTTAAGGGACAGCTGAAAAATAGGCAGCCTTCAGAAATGAGATAACGAGAGTCCAGAGACAGTACATTCCTGTTAGGGTGAAAGGGAAAGCTGGTAACTATAGGGAATGCTGGATGACTAAAGAAATTGAGGGTTTGGTTAAGAAAAAGAAGGAAGCATATGTCAGGTATAGGCAGGATAGGTTGATTGAATCCTCATACTGGATTAGTGGTGCTGGAAGAGCACAGCAGTTCAGGCAGCATCCAACGAGCAGTGAAATCGATGTTTCGGGCAAAAGCCCTTCATCAGGAATAAAGGCAGTGAGCCTGAAGCATGGAGAGATAAGCTAGAGGAGGGTGGGGGTGGGGAGAGAGTAGTATAGAGTACAATGGGTGAGTGGGGGAGGAGATGAAGGTGATAGGTCAAGGAGGAGAGGGTGGAGTGGATAGGTGGAAAAGAAGATAGGCAGGTCGGACAAGTCAAGGAGACAGTAACTGAGCTGGAAGTTTGAAACTAGGATGAGGTGGGGGAAGGGGAAATGAGGAAGCTGTTGAAGTCCACATTGATGCCCTGGGGTTGAAGTGTTCTGAGGCGGAAGATGAGGCGTTCTTCCTCCAGGCGTCTGGTGGTGAGGGAGCGGCGGTGAAGGAGGCCCAGGACCTCCATGTCCTCGGCAGAGTGGGAGGGGGAGTTGAAATGTTGGGCCACGGGGCGGTTTGGTTGATTGGTGCGGGTGTCCCAGAGATGTTCCCTAAAGCGCTCTGCTAGGAGGCGCCCAGTCTCCCCAATGTAAAGGAGACCACATCGGGAGCAACGGATACAATAAATGATATTAGTGGATGTGCAGGTGAAACTTTGATGGATGTGGAAGGCTCCTTTAGGGCCTTGGATAGAGGTGAGGGAGGAGGTGTGGGCACAGGTTTTACAGTTCCTGCAGTGGCAGGGGAAAGTGCCAGAATGGGAGGGTGGGTCGTAGGGGGGTGTGGACCTGACCAGGTAGTCGCGGAGGGAACGGTCTTTGCGGAAGGCGGAAAGGGGTGGGGAGGGAAATATATCCCTGGTGGTGGGGTCTTTTTGGAGGTAGCGGAAATGTCGGTGGATGATTTGGTTGATGCGAAGGTTTGTAGGGTGGAAGGTGATCACCAGGGGCGTTCTGTCCTTGTTACGGTTGGAGGGGTGGGTCTGAGGGCGGAGGTGCGGGATGTGGACGAGATGCGTTGGAGGGCATCTTTAACCACGTGGGAAGGGAAATTGCGGTCTCTAAAGAAGGAGGCCATCTGGTGTCTCCTATGGTGGAACTGGTCCTCCTGGGAGCAGATATGGCGGAGGCGGAGAAATTGGGAATACGGGATGGCATTTTTGAGATAGGGTGGGAAGAGGTGTAATCCAGGTAGCTATGGGAGTCAGTGGGTTTGTAAAAAATGTCAGTGTCAAGTCGGTCGTCACTAATGGAGATGGAGAGGTCCAGGAAGGGGAGCGAGGTGTCAGAGATAGTCCAGGTAAATTTAAGGTCAGGGTGGAATGTGTTGGTGAAGCTGGTGAGGATTGAATCCTCAGAAGAGTATAAAGAAAGTAGGAGTATACTTAAGAGGAAAATCAGGAGGGCAAAACAGGGACATGAGATAGCTTTGGCAATAGAATTAAGGAGAGTCCAAAGAGTTTTTATAAATATATTAAGGACAAAAGGGTAACTAAGGAGAGACTAGGGCCCCTCCAAGATCAGCAAGGCGGCTTTTGAGTGGAGCCACAGAAAATGGGGGAGATACTAAATGAATATTTTGCATCAATATTTACTGTGGAAAAGGATAAGGAAGATATAGAGTGTAGGGAAATAGATGGTGACATCTTGCAAAATCTCCATATTACAGAGGAGGAAGTGCTGGATGTCTTGAAACGGTTAAAAGTGGATAAATCCCCAGGACCTGATCAGGTGTACCCAGGAACTCTGTGGGAAGATTGATGAGGGCAGAGCAGTAGATGTGATCTATATGGACTTCAGTAAGGCGTTCGACAAGGTTCCCCATGGGAGACTTATTAGCAAGGTTAGATCTCATGGAACACAGGGAGAACTAGCCATTTGGATACAGAACTGGCTCAAAAGTAGAAGACAGAGGGTTGTTTTTCAGACTGGAGGCCTGTGACCAGTGGGGTGTCACAAGGATCGGTGCTGGGCCCTCTACTTTTTGTCATTTACATAAATGATTTGGATGCGAGCATAAGAGGTACAGTTGGTAAGTTTGCAGATGACACCAAAATTGGAGGTGTAGTGGACAGCGAAGAGGGTTACCTCAGATTACAACAGGATCTTGACCAGATGGGCCAATGGGCTGAGAAGTGGCAGATGGAGTTTAATTCAGATAAATGCGAGGTGCTGCATTTTGGGAAAGCAAATCCTAGCAGGACTTATACACTTAATGGTAAGGTCCTAGGGAGTGTTGGTGAACAAAGAGACCTTGGAGTGCAGGTTCATAGCTCCTTGAAAGTGGAGTCACAGGTAGATAGGTTAGTGAAGAAGGCGTTTGGTATGCTCTATTTCATCGGTCAGAGTATTGAGTACGGGAGTTGGGAGGTCATGTTGCGACTGTACAGGACATTGGTTAGGCCACTGTTGGAATATAGTGTGCAATTCTGGTCTCCTTCTTATTGGAAAGATGTTGTGAAACTTGAAAGGGTTTAGAAAAGATTTACAAGGATGTTGCCAGGGTTGGAGGATCTGAACTACAGGGAACAGGCTGGGGCTGTTTTCCCTGGAGCATTGGAGGCTGAGGGGTGACCTTATAGAGGTTTACAAAATTATGAGGGTCGGGGACTCCAGAACTTAGAGGGCATAGGTTTAGGGTGAGAGGGGAAAGATATAAAAGAGACCGAAGGGGCAACATTTTCATGCAGAGGGTGGTACGTGAATGGAATGAGCTGCCATAGGAAGTGGTGGAGGCTGGTACAATTGCAACATTTAAGAGGCATTTGGATGGGTATATGAATAGGAAGGGTTTGGAGGGATATTGTCCGGCTGCTGGCAGGTGGGACTAGATTAGGTTTGGATATCTGGTCGGCATGGACGGGTTGGACCGAAGGGTCTGTTTCCATGCTGTACATCTCTATGACTCCATGACTCTATTTATACAAATGATTTGGATGTGAATATAGGAGGTATAGTTAGTAGGTTTGCAGATGACAGTAAAATTGGAGGTGGAGTGGACAGCGAAGAAGGTTACCTCAGTATGCAATTGGATCTTGATCAGATGGGCCAATGGACTGAGAAGTGGCAGGTGAAGTTTAATTTAAATAAATGCGAGGTGCTGCATTTTGTAAAGGCAAATCAGACCAGGACTTATCCACTTAATGGTAAAGTCCTCGGGAATGTTGCTGAACAAAGACACCTTGGAATGCAGATTCATAGAATAGTGAAGAAGGCATTTGGTATGCTTTCCTTTATTAGTCAGAGCATTGAGTATAGGAATTGGAAGGTCGTGTTGTGGCTGTACAGGACATTGGTCAGGCCACTTCTGGAATATTGCATGCAGTTATGGTCTCCTTCCTATAGGAATGATGTTGTGATACTTGAAAGCGTTCAGAAAAGATTTACAAGAATGTTGCCAGGATTGGAGGATTTGAACTATAGGGAGAGGTTGAATAGATTGGGACTGTTTTCCCTGGAGCGTCAGATGCTGAGGGGTGGCCTTATAGTGTTTATAAAATCATGAGGGGCAAGGATAGGGTAAATAGACAAAGACTTTTTCCTGGTTTGGGGGAGTCCAGAACTAGAGGGCATGGTTTAGGGTGAGAGGGTACAATTACAATATCTAAAAGGCATCTGGATGGGTATATGAATAGGAAGAGTTTAGAGGGATATGGGCCAAGTGCTGGTAAATGGGACTAGAATAAGTTAGGATATCTGGTCAGCATGGACGAGTTGGACTGAAGGGTCCATTTCCATGCTGTATATCTCTATGACTCTATTTTAATACATGCCTCATTTTACCCAATACCACATAAACAATTTTTAGGAGCGAAGTTGACAAGAAGATGTGGAGTGAGTTTGTGATGTTTGTTACCTATCTGGAGAACTGTATGTTGGACATTTGAAGAATGAAGAATTAATAATCAAAATTCCTTTTGTTATGGAATAACCGGTTTTCCAATAGATGCAGAATAGCTTTGAACTGCCATGAGAAGAAACCTTGCTTCTCTTTCTTTTTTGTGCCACAGTATTGTATTTGAAAAATGTTTGTGTGAGGAAGTAAGTGACTCAGAACACATCAAACTTGACTGATTAAAGTGTAATCCTAATTGCTACTGTAATAAATATAGGTAGAATAATTCATTAACTGTGTGTAGAAAGATAACCATTACTGAAACTATTCTTCAAAGGTTTTGAGAAAAACAAGGTCATGAATTCTTGTTTGAGAAAAGTATCTCTAAACCAAGTAACTACAAATGTTTATATAATTAGGCTGTCTTCAAGGAATTCAGAAACAGATTCTTCTGAGTTTTATCTTTTACATGTGCTTTATCTTGTGGTGGGCTTAATGGCTGCTGTTTAAACTGAAACTAATTACTTCAGAAGTCACGTGACTATGGGAAGTCAGATTTTACACTATATAACTGCATTTCTCCAAGTATCCATGTTTACATTGAAAATGTTTGCATGCAGTATAATTTGCAATTACAAATTATCAACTCTACAAAGGTAATTAAAAGAAAATTATCATCCATGATATGTCTAAAATTGTAAATGCCTATCTGTCCCATTTTCATCAGTGTTTGCACACCCATTTCATATATAATCTCTAAAATATTTTGGTCTTCTACTAGCATATATGCCAGTTGTCATGTCCGTTTGTTTGTTATCACTGTGGGTGGCACAGTGGCTCAGTAGTTAGCGCTGCAGCCTCATAGCACCAGGGACCTGGGTTTGATTCCTGCCTCGGGTGATTGTCTGTGTGGAGTTTGCACATTCTCCCTGTGTCTGCGTGGGTTTCCTCTGGATGCTCTGATTTCCTCCCACAATCCAAAAACGTGTAGATCAGGTGAATTGCCCATAATGTTTGGTGCATTAGACAGAGGTAAATAGCGGGTAGGGGAATGGGTCTGGGTGGGTTACTTTTCAGAGGGTTGGTGTGGGCTTGTTGGGCCGAAGGGCCTCTTTCCATACTGTAGGGAGTCTAATCATGGGATGATATTCTTGGCTCGACAGAATGCCATTCTTTTGAATTGCTGCCTTGGTTGAGAAACAAATAGTTCTTTTTGCTACCTGATGGCTATTTCTCTTCCTGTCTCATTGGCATCATATTGCAGGTTAACATCATTGTTGCTGTTTTAGTACCTCAGTACTGATGTGACTTGATCAGTTTTTAATTCTGTTGAAAGCTGCTTTTTCTCTGTGCCCCAATACCATTGCACATCCTTAGCAGTGAGTTTGACAGAGGTTTACACTACGGTAAATGTTTGTTAGGCAGTTCATGTGTCCAACAAATTGTTGCAACCCTTTCATATCTGACAGTCATTGCATCTTTGCTACAGCTCTCACTTTGTCAGGAGCTGGGTGAAGTATTTCAGTTGTCAGTGTATGAACTGTTGAAGAGTGTGGTGCTGGAAAGAGGTGGAGGAATTGGGAATAAAGGATAGCATTTTTATGGGAGGCAGGGTGAGAGGAGGTGAAGTCCAGCTAGGATGCAATGTATCTGGAGGTTGGTGGGGTGGAAGGTAAGGACTAGGGGATTCTGTCCTTGTTCCTGGATCTCTTCATCTCCATTTCCGGTGACCAATTCAACATGGACATTTACTACAAACCTAACTCCCACAGCTACCTGGCCTACACCTCCTTCCACCCTATCTCCAGTAAAAACATTATCCCTTATTGCCAATTCCTCTGCCTCTGCCGCATCCGCTCCCAGGTGGACCAATTCGACCACAGAACATTCCAGATGGCCTTCTTCTTCAGAGACCTCAATTTCCCCTTTCATATGGTCAATGATGTCCTCCAGCGCAACTCCTCCATTTCCCGCACCTTCTCCCTTGAACCCCACCCCTCCAATTGCAACAAGGACTGAACCTCCCCAGTCCTCACCTTCCACCCCATCAACCTCCGGGTACATTGCATCATCCTTCAGTGTTTCCACCACCTAGAAACAGACCCCACCACCAGTTATATATTTCCCTCCCCATCCCTATCTGTGTTCTGGAGAGATCATTCCCTCTGCAACATCCTTGTTAGGTCCATGCCCCCCACCAACCCACCTTCCACTCCCGGCACCTTCCCCAGTGCAAATTCTGTGCCCACACCATTCCCCTTGCCTCCGTCCAAGACCCCAAAGCAATCTTCCACACCTGATGGAGATTTACCTGTACTTCCACACACGTCACCCACTGTGTCCATTGCACCCGATGTGGTCTCCTCTACATTGGGAAGCCTGGACGCCAACTTGTGGAACGTTTCAGAGAACATTTCTGGAACACATGCACTAAACAACCCCATTGCCCGGTGGCTGAACACTTTAACTCCCATTCCCATCTTCCAAGAACATGCACATCCTGGGCCTCCACCACTGCCAAACCCTAACCAGCTGGTGCCTAGAGGAAGAACGCCTCACGTTCCGCCTTGGAACCCTCCAACCACACAGGATCAATGTGGATTTCACCAGTTTCCTTATTTCCCCTCTCCCACCTTATCCCAGATCCAACTCAGCACCACCCTCTTGAACTGTCTTCCCTGTCCATCTTCCTTTCCAACTATCCACTCCACCCTCCTCTCCGACCTATCACCTTTACCCCACCTTCATCTACTTATCATGGGCGGCACGGTGGCACAGTGGTTAGCACTGCTGCCTCACAGCGCCGGAGACCCGGGTTCAATTCCCGCCTCAGGTGACTGACTTTGTGGAGTTTGCACGTTCTCCCTGTGTCTGTGTGGGTTTCCTCCGGGTGCTCCGGTTTCCTCCCACAGTCCAAAGATGTGCAGGCCAGGTGAATTGGCCATGCTAAATTGCCCGTAGTATTAGGTAAGGGGTAAATGTAGGGGTGTGGGTGGGTTGTGCTTCGGCGGGTTGGTGTGGACTTGTTAGGCCGAAGGGCCTGTTTCCACACTGTAATGTAATCTAATCTAACCTCCAGCCCACACCCCTTCCATTTATCTCCCAGTCCCCTTGGGCCACAAGCCTCATTCCTACAGGTAAACAGTTATAAACCATTGGCATAAAATACTAGTAAATAAAGCTTTAATCTCCCTATAAACCGGCTGTTACTGACAGGATTACAGAAAGAGGCGCAAGACTAGAATACTGTTTGTTTCCAGGTGCTATTGTTGAAACAATATTTCTGGCTTTTCCACTGGACAGTACTTTGCTTCAGTTGTCTTTCTCTGGATGCTGCCACTGGTTTGTAAGAGACACAGGTGGCTGACTCCTTTTTAAAGGTTTCCAACTTAACAGAAGTCACAGCATTCAACAACTGCTGCAAGAAAGATAAACTATTGTTCTTCCAGTTTGCAATAAGTTTTGACTGCAAAGAATGCACTGCGCCAAAGTTGGGAAGAAATGAACACTCCTCTCTCTGCATATAACTTATTCTCAAATCCAGCTGTTCAATTATCTGAGAACCAATTACACAGTAGTTGGCAGGCATAAAGGTCTTGATCATTGATAACTGGTCGCTAGTTGATCGACTAGTCGACTTCTATTGCCAACAACAGCTGCATAATTATATCCTCTTAGCAATAAATGCTCTGCAACTCAAATGGGTGGCACAGTGGTTAGCACTGCTACCTCACAGTGCCAGAGACCTGGGTTCAATTCCCACCTCAGGCAACTGTCTGTGTGGACTTTGTACATTTTCCCTGTGGCGGTGTGGGTTTGCTCCGGATTCCTCCCACAGTCCAAAAATGTGCAGGTTAGGTAAATTGGCCATGTTAATTGCCCGTAGTGTTAGGGGAATGGGTCTGGGTGCGTTGCTCTTCGGAGAGTCGGTGTGGACTTGTTGGGCCAAAGGGCCTGTTTCTACACTGTAAGTAATCTAATCTGCTTGTTCAAACAGTTTTTAAAAATATGATGCTTGCAATGGATGTCAGCCTACTTCATTTTCAAAACAACCAGGTCTTCAAACACAACGTTTTTTAAACAGCTGTTTTTCATTTCAGCCCTTAGCTTCTTAAAAAGAATTCTTTATAAAATCGCATGTCCCTTACATGATAAACCATTTGTGAGGGAAGTAATGAAGTCCCTTACATTTGACAAAAATCTCCCTGATTGCTGCAACATATACATGGGTGAAATCAGTCACACTTTGAACCTTTGGAGAACCCAGATATATGATTAAAATATTAATCTTCTCCTGACTGATTGTAAAGTGGTATCAGACAATTCCGACAAGTTGATGTCTATGAGATGTTACTGAAGGAACCAAAAGTTGCCAACAATATGAAACCTGAAGAAAACATTGAGGTTAATTGGTACTGGAGAGGCCAAGAAGATGTTGTAGGGTGGCTGGAATTCTACACAGGATGGCTGTACAAGGCTCACTGCAGTTTCTTGTGAAGCAGAGTTCCCACCACCTTGCAAGGTAGCTTTGATATTGATGGCACAGTCGCTGGGCCACAAAAGATTGGTTACATCTCCCATGGAATCATTAATTAGGCGAGTTAATCCTTAGAAGAGTATAAAGAAAGTAGGAGTATACTTAAGAGGGAAATCAGGAGGGCAAAACGGGTACATGAGATAGCTTTGGCAAATAGAATTAAGGAGAATCCAAAGGGTTTTTACAAATATATTAAGGACAAAAGGGTAACTAGTGAGAGAATAGGGCCCCTCAAAGATCAGCAAGGCGGCCTTTGTGTGGAGCCACAGAAAATTGGCGAGATACTAAATGAATATTTTGCATCAATATTTACTGTGGAAAAGGATACGGAAGATATAGACTGTAGGGAAATAGTTGCTGACATCTTGCAAAATGTCCATATTACAGAGGAGGAAGTGCTGGATGTCTTGAAATGGTTAAAAGTGGATAAATCCCCAGGACCTGATTAGGTGTACCCGAGAACTCTGTGGGAATCTAGAGAAGTGATTGCTGGGCCTCGCTGAGTTATTTGTATCATCAATAGTCACAGGTGAGGTGCCGGAAGACTGGAGGTTGGCAAACGTGGTGCCACTGTTTACGAAGGGCAGTAAAGACAAGCCAGGGAACTATAGACTGGTGAGCCTGACTTCGGTGGTGGGCAAGTTGTTGGAGGGAATCCTGAGGGACAGGATGTACATGTATTTGGAAAGGCAAGACCTGATTTGGGATAGTCAACATGGTTTTGTGCATGGGAAATCATGTCTCACAAACTTGATTGAATTTTTTGAAGAAGTAACAAAGAAGATTGATGAGGGCAGAGCGGTAGATGTGATCTATATGGACTTCAGTAAGGCATTCGACAAGGTTCCCCATGGGAGACTTATTAGCAAGGTTAGATCTCATGGAATATAGGGAGAAGTAGCCATTTGGATACAGAACTGGCTCAAAGGTAGAAGACAGAGGGTGGTGGTGGAGGGTTGTTTTTCAGACTGGAGGCCTGTGACCAGCGGAGTGCCACAAGGATCAGTGCTGGGCCCTCTACTTTTTGTCATTTACATAAATGATTTGGATGCAAGCATAAGAGGTACAGTTGGTAAGTTTGCAGTTGACACCACAATTGGAGGTGTAGTGGACAGCGAAGAGGGATACCTCAGATTACAACAGGATCTTGACCAGATGGGCCAATGGGCTGAGAAGTGGCAGGTGGAGTTTAATTCAGATAAATGCGAGGTGCTGCATTTTGGGAAAGCAAATCTTAGCAGGTCTTATACACTTAATGGTATGGTCCGAGAGAGTGTTGCTGAACAAAGAGACCTTGGAGTGCAGGTTCATAGCTCCTTGAAAGTGGAGTTACAGGTCAATAGGATAGTGAAGGCGGTGTTTGGTATGGTTTCTTTTATCGGTCAGAGTATTGAGTACAGGAGTTGGGAGGTCATGTTGTGGATGTACAGGACATTGGTTAGGCCACTGTTGGAATATAGTGTGCAATTCTGGTCTCCTTCCTATTGGAAATATGTTGTGAAACTTGAAAGGGTTTAGAAAAGATTTACAAGGATGTTGCCAGGATTGGAGGATCTGAGCTACAGGGAGAGGCTGAACAGGCTGGGGCTGTTTCCCCTGGAGCGTCGGAGGCTGAGGAATGTCCTTATAGAGGTTTACAAAATTATGAGGGGCATGGATAGGATAAACAGACAAAGTCTTTTCCATGGGGTCGGGGAGTCCAGAACTAGAGGGCATAGGTTTAGGGTGAGAGGGGAAAAATATAAAAGAGACCTAAGGGGCATCTTTTTCATGCAGAGGGTGGTATGTGTATGGAATGAGCTGCCAGAGGATGTGGTGGAGGCTGGTACAATTGCAACATTTAAGAGGCATTTGGATGGGTATATGAATAGGAAGGATTTGGAGGGATATGGGCCAGGTGCTGGCAGGTGGGACTAGATTGGGTTGGGATATCTGGTCAGCATGGATGGGTTGGACCGAAGGGTCTGTTTCCATGCTGTACATCTCTATAACTCTATGACTCTATGATACAACTTGAATCTTTCCAGGATTTTATTTTCCAGAAATATACAGTAAAAGAAATATACAATATGTATAAGTTACCTTAAGTTCGGTAACCTCAGGATTGAGGATTTGGGGATTTGTCAGATGTTGGGAAACATAATCGAATTGCCTCATTTTGAAGAAGAATTTTATAGAAACCCCACAATGTGGAAACAGGCCATTTGGCCCAAAAGTCCACACTGACCTTCTGAAGAGTATCCTACCCAGATACATTCCCTAACTAAGGCCAACACCTTCTGGAACATTATGGGCAATTTGGCACGGTGAATCCACGTAACCTGCACATCTTTGGACTGTGGGAGGAAACCAGAGTACCCAATGGAAACCCACACAAATACAGGGAGAATATGCAAACTCCACGCAGACAGTTGCCGAAGGCTGGAATCGAACCTGAGTGCCTGGCACTATGAGGCAGCAGTGCTGACCACTGAGCCACCATGCTGCTTTGTGCCTGATTTAAATCAGAGACATCAAGTATGCAAACCTTGTCTGCCTTACAACACTGGTCAAATCATACCTAATATCTTAGAAATAGAGTCAATTTAACTAAGCAGGTAGGAACCTGGGATTTTGGTTTCCAGTTGATTATACTGTCTTTTCCAACATAATTCAGACAAAATAGTTTGCAACTTCCTCAAAAGATTCTAGAATTTTAAACACAATTGACATTCCATGTAACTTCCATGCTCTGTTACTTTACTTGAAAACCTCATACTGGAAACCCAAAATATTGGCCATGTCCCAGAGTGAATTAATCATCATTGTGAGTTCCCAATAATGGTGTTTGTTTACAGGCCTCAAGATGTTTTAAAAACTAAGTTGGTTATTTTGATGATCACAGCTCATCAACTTCCTTACAAAACATAAGAGCAAAGGTTTTTTGCAGCTAGGCAAAATAAAATCTAAATTTTGGAAAAGTCCAGTTTTTTTTATATTATCTGAATTTGAGATATGGTATTTGTATTACAATCTGTAACAGTTCAAGTTGGTTATAACCATAACTGCAATGCAGCTGCTAGGTTCTTCTTCTCAATATAAAGCACTCTGAGGTGTCTCAATATAATTGCAATTATGTGATATTTACAACATACACTCTATTCCAGATACTGCCTGAGGTCCTTTACAGTTTTCAGCAACTCCATGTATTAGCTTAGGTGGACCTTAGATTTGCGACCTTTCCCTATTAAAGCTTCGCTGTACCTGCTCCAAGCTTTAGTCCATCCCTCAGTGTCTACTGCTGGCCTTGAAATGTGTCACCAGGTACCTTCATAGATAATTATTTACACTGGCTGCAGGCAGATCAAAGAGGGTCTTTCACTGACTTGATGGCCTTCCCACAGAAGTTGATTTGTTCCAAACGACAGCCCATACAGCACAGATATCTGCTTCACAGAGCTGCTTCTGCTGCAGTGGTAATAGTCAAACTCATCAGTCCTGGATCATCTTCACGTTCCACTCCCTAAAACTCTGCAGCCACTCTGTGATGGGTCCCTCATCCAACAACCTGCCCCAGTCGACCCTGCCTTCTGCTGTCCTCCACTCTGCCCCCAAGGAGAGATCTCTGTAACTTTGCATCTCTGACCAAATAGCTGAGTACTGACATTTCCTTTTGGATTGTCACTTCTTAAAGTTCTTGAGATGAACCTCAGCAAAAAAAAACGCTGCATCCTTTTTCCAGAACTGCTTTGCAAAGGCACAATCCAGAAGGAGGTGGGCAATGGCCTCTTCACTACTGTAACTGAGCAGAGAGCTGGAGGGTGAGACATTGGCCACATAGGCAGAGACCTGAGGACAAGGGCTTTTTTCACTGGCAGCCAAACTCGGTCTTGGACTTGTTTAAAAGTTCCTGGGATAGGCATTTAGTCATATGTCTAAAGTCTAACGTCTGTTCAGGGAACCATTCAAAAAAACCTACCATCTTTACTGATGATATTATGAATGGACCCCTGATTGATTCATAAACATCTTCAAAAGGAACTAATGGTACAGTATGATCCAACTGGACAGAGTGTTCCTTGGAAGTGTAGTCAAACATTGGGGGCTACATAAAATGTCAACACCTAGTGAGACTGAGTGCATAGCTATGTACAGCTTGATGCAACCTCAGATAAAATTGGCCATGAAATTGAGGATGGCATTGGTTATCTTCTATAGCCCTTCATGTAGGGATTTGTGTTTCACCTTCTCTGGACATGATCCATTTTCAGTCTCCAATCAAAGCAGCAGATGATCATATGGTGCAAGGAATTGTGCACTGGTCAAACCTTCAGCAGTGACAGCAAGACCTTGCACCTGATAACAAGTTTTTACTCACAAGGGGGTAAGCTGTGGATGTTGTTCCCACATGCCCAATGACTGCCCTCCCCAAACCATGTCACAATTACCTTCAGGTAATCTGACTTGATAGTGAAAACGGACAAACGAGTGGTTGGCCCAGTTTCCGAAGCACATGATCTTGCTCTTGCCATGATTTTATTTGGCTCCCAAGGCCAGTTCGAACAGAGTGCTCTTCAGTCTAACAGTGGATCTGAACTGAAGACAGTGCCACAAAAAGACTTTCACCGGAATGCTCCACTGCCTGAGATTATCATTCCTCTTATTCTCACATCCTTCCTGAAGAATTCAATAAAGGAACAGTAAACAAACAGGACCAAGGAGAATGTGCAACCCTGCCTGACTCTGGATTTCATCAGACACAGTTCTGATTCCCACTCACTGATAAAAGCTCTGCTACTGATATTTGTGCCGCAAAACTGGATCCAATTGTCTACATCTTTCCCAAAGTTCATTTTGACGTCACATTCATTTGGGTCGACCTGCGAAATTCTGTCAAAGACCTTCTTCTGGGCCAAGCCAATGAGACAGTACTCCAACTCCACTTCTCTCTCACTTAGGCATTTGTATCCTTGACTAGGAGCTGTCAGTGATCTTCCTGCTAGGTCTAGCACAGGTCGGATTAGGGTGAATCACTGACTCTAGAACTGACCTGATCCAATTGGCAATGACCTTGGACAGAATTTTGCAGTCCATGGTAAGCAATGAAGTTGGTCTCCATTTACTGATTTATTTCTTTACCCATAGCATTTTAAAACAAGGGTAATGATGTCTTTATCATGAATTCTGAAATGGTACTGGTCAGAAACATGGTAGGCACACTTCCAGCATCTCTGAGGACAAGGCAGTCCCACAGAGTGAAATACAGCTCAAGCTGATAAGCTGTAATTTCCAAGAGTTTTACTCTTTTCGGTGATTTTTGTATTCTTTTAGAATTTGTCTAGAATTAACAGTTTGACCAGACTATCTCATATGCTTTGACATGAATCACGATAGTGGACAGAAACGACTTGGCGTTTGTGCTGTTTGTGTATTTTGTGTCAAGCTGTCCATCATTAAAAGATTTGCTTGTCTATATATCATGTTGTGATGGTTTACCCAAACTGTCCCCTTCCTTCAGACAGCTGATCACAAATGTCTCTCACAGTAACTATTGGAAGAAGAAGCATGAAACATGTCTCATCCTACATCAGACACAGGTCCAGATGGTGATCTTGAAGGCCTCTGATTGAAAGAGTAAGGTTTGCTGGCTCATGACTACATTCCTTAACATAAGTCCTGTAACAACTTTTTCATTTTGTGCTTTCAAAAGACAGGGGTGCATTTGGCACTGCACTACTCCCAGCTTCTCAGATCTGAGGTGGACTTGGTGTCTGGCTTTCTGGAGCTGAGGTGCATTGGGCATCTCACTGCTCCAGTGCTATGAGTTCAGACCTGGGCATTTTGTTGTTTGCCACATTTTCAGGCTCAATTTCTTCTCTTTTACTTACTCAGGTCGTTTTTGCTTCTGCTAGTGTCATCTTCCATTCCTCCCCATCCAAACAGGAGCAACCTTTGTGTTCTGTTTCAGACAGGGAGTCATCTCTTTCCAGTCTTTTTTTATTCATTTCATCCAACTTGTTTAATTACACTCTTCTGCTTCCTTCACATAGTCTTTACTGTTCCTATTGTACAAACAATTACTTCAGTACTTAGTAAATGCAGAAAAACTATTTTTACAATTATATTTTTTTTGCAATTACCTCAAATTTTTGTCCTCTCACATGTTCAAGGTATACATGCTCATGTGCTGTGTGGAGCAACGTTGTGATAATGTCCTGGAGCAACACATTACTGAGTGTAAGTAGCACAGTGTGCACAGAGCTAGAACAGACTAAAAGACTCACATGAGCACATGGACCTGAACACATGAAGATAGATTAATCCTTACCTAATCTAACATTCAGTCAGTGGTTGGTATATCTGTGTTTACCATGCATTGCAGTTTTTAGTATAATCGATAATAAATTGTGTTACGCTGGTGACTACGCTGTAGAATATTCTTAACATTGCTTTCCCTTTAACCAGTTTGTCTTGATACCAAATTCACAGTGTGATATCAAACCATACGGCAAAAGCCTCATTACCACAGAATCACCGATTCACATCTTGTGGAAGCAGTTAATCATTATTTAATCTTTATTAACCTCAGTCAGTTTTTCCTTTCCCATCTCAGCATGCCATCATTCAACTGTGAAATGAGAGGCATGTGCAAACCTGAAATCTGAGTCATTCTGAATAAGGTTACCCGGAAAACAACTCAGAACTGACTCGGTTCAGGTTATTGTAAATCCATAGGTTGCTTATATATTTGCATATATGTGAAAAGTACCTTTTACAGCTCGTCCCCTGTGGCGTCCCAATGTTTCATTATTAGTTATTCCATCAAGAGAAATAGTTGCTGATAGTCACATGATAAGCAGACAATGAGCTAATTCAGGCAATAAGAAGAAGGAGTAAATTTGGTTTTAAAAAAGTGATAAATCGCGGTTGTTTTTTACTGTTCAATAATAAATTGTAATTGACACTCAGCACCTCAATATACTAGTGTGAATATAGTTCTAAAATTGTCACTGTCAAAATTGAAGAATCTATCTAATGCATAAATAAAAGATGCAAAATCAAGTGCTATCACATTTTATTCAGTTTTATATCTGCACAATTTAACACTTCATACAATTGGAATTCTGTCTGAAAATTTGAAAGGCTTTGCCACAAAGATGCTTATATTCAGCTTATTAAGATGTCATACATTATTATATTTCAGAAAATGCAACTTGTCATATGTTCCTATGGGATGTTTCTCAATGGGAGGCTAATTTAGTATTAACAGCCTTAAGTGACCAGTTGGTGGTATTTCTTAGAGAAGATTGCTCTGGCTTATTAATATGGGCAGCTATTTCCTCTGCCAAAGACGTTCACGAATGTCTGGATGGGAATAGTCACAGTTGCAGACTCCATAGCAGCAGGCAGTCAATTCAGATGATTAAAGCCCCAGTTAAAAGAGATATTGAGGCCTCGCTGCTATTTGTTGCCAATGAAGTAGTTTCCACCTTGTGTAGAGGACACCAGCCCTTGGAGTGGCCTCTCTAGGAACTACACATCTCAATAATGGGTCCATGGGGGGAAGGGCCACCGTCATGGCTCAAATAATTCATCCAGAGGATTCCCCTTTCACCCTAAGGGTCTCCAAATCTCATGATTTCAGATTTGGATACATGTCGACAAGGATGCCACTCGGTTGAGGCACTAGCACTAACTCTGCAGCATCTACCTCTCTCAATAGCCCTGAGCTGGCTTCCTCTGACTGGGCCAATAACATTCACAGCCCATTAAGGCTGCAGAGGGTGGAGGCAGCCAGTTGGGAAACCACACCTGGAAGACTTCCTGCCAATCTCTCCGCCAGCATTTGTGGACTCCAGACCCCCATTGAATCCCAATGTTAGAGGCCCTGAAACTCACAGGAAATGCCAACCTTTTAATCAAAGTAACTGGTTTCCTCTTATCAATGGACAATGAGTGCAATTATAAATGCAAATTACTGTTTTTGTGCCTGGATTTCCCAGAAAACTCACTTGAAACTTAAATGGTGTAATTTTTACTCAGGGGAATTCGCAGAGTGGGGTACACTGATCTAGTTACAGGGGATCCACAGAAACATCCCATGTGAGAAAGGGCAAGGGGCCGGAGGGAACTGATAGAACATTGTCAAAGTTAGAGCTGTGTGTCTACAGAATGCATGCAACATTGTATTGTGTGCCGTTCTGATTGCTGCACTATAGGAAGGATGTGGGGGTTTTGGAAAGGTAGAAAAAGAGATATACCAGACGTTGCCTAGATTGGAGTGTATTCGCTATAAGGAGACCGGTGAGCTTTTCCAGCAACTTGTGTTTGTGTACCAATTGTGAAGCCCGATGACTCACTTCTCCTTTGTGGGAATTTTAAGCAAATGGTAAACTGCTTCTTGCAGCTGGATAAATACCTAATCCCTCACATGGAGGACTTGTATGCAAAGTTGGTGGAGGGGCTGTCCTTTTACGAAGCTGAACATGAGGCATGCTGACCTGCAATTGCGACTGGATGAGGAGTCCCAGAAGTACACTATAACTAACACCCATATGGGGTTATGCCAATACACAAGACTACCATTTGGGGTATCATTAGCCTGCTCCCCTTTTCCAGCAGACCATGAAGAACATTTTGCAAGGGCTACTCCAGGTTGCCATTTATCTAGATGCCCTAATAATTGGAAAGATCAATAAAGTGAATGTGGCCATGGTGCTTATGTGTTTCTGTCAGGCAGGCATATGCTTTAAAAGGGAAGAATGTGTGCTCCAGGCACTCCATGTGACCTACTTGGGCTACAGAGTCGACAAAACCTGGTTATACCTATTGGAAGAGAAAATGAGGGAGGCTGGTACAATTACAACATTTAAAAGGCATCTGGATGGGTATATGAATAGGAAGGGTTTAGAGGGATTTGAGCCAAGTGCTGGCAGGTGGGACTAGATTGGGTTGGGATATCTGGTCGGCATGGACGGGTTGGACCGAAGGGTCTGTTTCCATGCTGCACATTTCTATGACTCTATGAGAGGTTTGACAAACTTTTGTTTGTTTTCGCTGGAGCATCAGAGGTTGAGGGGTGACCTGATAGAAATAAAGAAATTGTGAAAGGCTTGGATAGGGTGGATAGGCGGTGTCTCTATCCCAGGCTGGAAATGTGAAATACTAGGGGCAAAGGCCTAAGATGAGAGGGGGAAAGTTTAAAGAAAATGTTGAGGCACGTTTATTATGCAGAGGGTGGTAGGCGCTAGAATGCACTGCCTGGTGGGGTGGTGGAAGCAGATATGGTAGCAACATGTAAGAGGCATTTAGGCAGACACATGAACAGGAAGGGATTGGAGGAATACAGACCATGTTCAGGCAGATGGGATTAGTTTAGAAAGGCATTATGTTTGGTGCAGACATTGGTGGGCCAAGGGGCCTGCTACTGTGATGTAATATCTGGAAGCTCATGGCCAAATTAGGATATCTGTTTCATAGACTGTATCACAGAATCAGACCTAACAGTCAATTCCCAGACACCACCATCACCATTCCCAGATATGGGCTGCCTCACAAGCAGGACATACACAGCAGGGGCTCTGTGGTATGCAGTCAAGAGGGAATTGCCCTGGAAATCTTCAATATGATTTAGAGACATAGAGACCTAGAGCACTTTGACGGGCCCTTTGGTCCAAACTGGTCCATGCTGATCAAAATGTCCGTCCATGCTAACCCCATTTCCCTGCATTTAGCCCATATCCTTCTAATCCTTTCTACCCATGTATTTGTCCAAATGCCTTTTAAATGTTTATGTACCTGCCTCAATTACTTCCCCTGGCAGCTCATTCCATATGCACACCAATCCTCTGTGTAAAAAAAGTTGCCTCTCAGATTCCCTCTTATTCTTTCCCCTCTAACCTTAAACTGATACCCTCTAGTCATCAATTCCTTAACCCTGGGAAAAAGACTGAACACATTCACCCTATACATGCCTCTCATCCTCTATAAGGTCTCCCCTCAGTCTCCTTCACTCTAAAGAAAAACGTCCTAGCTTGTCCAACCTCTCTCTATAACTTGGACTATTGAGTCCAAGCAATAGCCTTGTAAATTTCTTCTGCATTTTTTCCAGTTTGATAACATCCTTCCTATAACAAAACTGAAACACAATATTCCAACTGCGGCCTCACCAACATCTTGTACAACTGCAACATGACTTCCCTGACTGACTGATGAAGACCAACATGCCAAAAGCCTTCTTCATTGCCCTGTCTACCTGTGACTCCACTTTCAGAGAATTGTGAACCTGAACTCCAAGATCCCTTCATTCCATTACACGCCTTAAGGCCCTACCATTCAACATGAAACTCCTGATGAAGGGCTTATGTCCAAAACATTGATTCTCCTGCTCCTCGGATGCTGCCTGACTTGCTGTGCTTTACCAGTGCCAAACCTTTCAACTCTAATCTCCAATACCTGCAGTCCTCACTTTCACCACGAAACTCCTGCCTTGATATGACTTTCCAAAATGCAAGACCTTACACTTATTTATATTAAACTCCATTTACCATTTCTTGGCCCACTTCCCCAGCTAATTAAGGTCCTACTGCAATTTCTGATCACCTTCCTCACTGTTTACAATACCGCCTGTTTTAGTGGCATCTGCAAACCTACTAATCATGCTTTGTACATTCTCATCCAAATCATTGATATAGTTAACAAACAGTAATGGGCCCAGCACCGACTCCTGAGGCACTCCACTAGTCACAGGCCTCTAGTCCGACAAGCATCCTTCCTTTATTGTCCTCTGCTTCCTACCATCAAGCCAATTTGCCAGCTCACCCTGCAATACAATCTAACCTTCCAGAGCAGCCTACGATATGGAACCTTATCAAAGGCCTTACTGAAATCCATTACGACTACATCTACTGCCCTACCTCATTAACCTTCCTGGTCACTTCATCAAAGAACTCTAACATATATGTTAGAGTTCCTAATTAAACCCTGTCTTTCCAAATGCATGTATATCTTATCCCTCAGAATCTTCTCAAATAACTTTCCTCCCACAGACGTTAAGCTTACTGGTCCATAGTTCCCAGGATTTTCTTTGTAGCCATTTTTGAATAATGGCACAACATTGAGTACCCTCCCGTCTTCTGGGACCTCACCTGTAGCTAACGATGATGCAAAAGTATCAATCAGGGCCCCCTCAATTTCTTCTCTAGCCTCTTGCAGTGTTCTTGGATATATCTCGTCAGGACCAGGAGATTTATCCAGCTTCATGCATTCTAATACCATCGAACACCTCTTCTACTGTGATATGGACTGTCCCCAAGATATGACCACTAACTTCCCCAAGTTCCCAAGTCTTCATGTCTTACTCCACAGTAAACACAGAGGAGAAATATTCATTGAGAACCTCACCCATCTCCTGCAGTTCTAAACATACATATCTACTTTGGTCCTTGAGGGGTCCCATTCTCTCTTTAGTTATTCTTTGTCCTTTAATATACATAAAGAACCTCTTTGGATTCACTCTAATCTTCTCAGCCAAGGCTATCCTGTGCTCCCTTTTCACCCTCCTGATTTCCTTCTTTAGTAAACTCCTGTATTCACTATATACCTGCAGGGATTCCCTTGATGCCAGCTGCCTGTACCTGAGCCATGTCTCCTCCTTTTCTCTGGTCAAAGTCTCAATATCTCTTGTCATCCAGAGTTCCCTATTCCTGCCAGCCTTGCCCTTCACCTTCACAGGAACACACAGACCTTGAACTCTAGCTATCTCACCTTTAAAGGCCTCCCATTTGCCAGAGGTCCTTTTGCCTGCAAATAAACTACTCCAATCAACCCCTGCATACTCCTGTTTAATTCCATCAAAATCGGCTTTGCCCCAGTTTAGAACTTGAACCTGTGGATCAGTTTTATCCCTCTTCATAACTATTTGAAAATTAGTTGAACAATGATCACTAGTCCCAAAGTGCTCCTCCACTGTCACCTCTGTCATCTGCCCTATTTCCCAAGAGTAGCTTGGTTCTTGCCCCTTCCTGAGTAGG
The DNA here is from genome assembly GCF_047496795.1 of Chiloscyllium punctatum. Lineage (NCBI taxonomy): Eukaryota > Metazoa > Chordata > Chondrichthyes > Orectolobiformes > Hemiscylliidae > Chiloscyllium > Chiloscyllium punctatum. Next base: position 46,210,595 of record NC_092776.1, on the reverse strand, counting down.
ACCCTCATCGTACTGTTTGAGGAAACTTTCCTGAATGCACTTAACAAATTCCACCCCATCTCAACCATTAATACTCTGGCAATCCCAGTCTATATTAGGAAAATTAAAATCCCCTACTATGACAACCCTATTGCTCCTCTAAGTCTCCCCAGTCTCCCTGAAGATTTGTTCCACTAATTCTAATTGACTACCTGGGGGCCTTATAGTACAACCCCAATAACGTTATCATCTCCTTCTTATTTGTTAGCTCCACCCACAATACCTCACTGGATGATCCTTCTGTTATTTCATCTCTGACTACTGCTGTGATAGTCACCTTAATCAAAAATGCAACTCCCTCTCCCCTCCTTCCACCACTTCTGTCCTGCCTAAAGCACCTGTATCCTGGCACATTAAGCTGCCAGTCCTATCCCTCCCTTAGCCATGTGTCTGTAATAACTATAGTATCCCTGTCCCACGTACCTTTCCACGTTGAGTTTATCAGCCTTACCTGTCAGCCCTCTTGCATTGAAATAAATACAATTTAATCCAACAGGCATTCCTTGCTCCCTGTCGTTTTCCAGCCTGACCTGACTCTTCAAGTTACTGTTTCTGATTACTGTACCTCCTTCCAGCCTCACATTTGCCTCCCTGCTGTTGAGGATGGCACCCCTCTGCCAATCTAGTTTAAACCCTCCCTTGCAGCACTAGCAATACTGGCCTCCAAGATATTGCTCCCCCTCCAGTTCAGCTACAACCTGTCCCTCTTAAACAGGTCACCTCTGCCCCAGAAAAGATCCCAATGATCTAAAAATCTGAATCCCTGCCCGCACGTCAATTCTTTAGCCATGCATTCATCTGTCATATCCACCTGCTTTTACTCTTATGAGCACGTGGCACTGGAATTAATCTGGATATTATCACCAACGAAGTCCTGATTTTTAACTTTTTTCCGAGCTCTCTATAATCACTCTGCAGGACATCATCCCTATTTCTGCCTATGTAATTTGTGCCAATGTGCACAATGACTTCTGGCTGCTCCCCTTCCCCCTTGAGAACATTCTGCAGCCACTCTGAGACATCCTGGACCCTGGTGCCCAGGAGGCAACACACCATCCTGGATTCCTGTTTGTGGCCACAGACTCTCCCATCTGTTCCCCTAACTATCGAGTCTCCTATCACTAAGGTACTGTTTACCATTACCCTTTCCCACTATACCCCAGAGCCAGCCGTAGTGCAACCAGCCTGGCTACTGCTGCTTTCCCCTGAACAGCCATCCCCAGTTTCCAAAATGGTATACTTGTTTTTAAGGGGAATGGACACAGGGATTATGGCACTGTCTGCCTACTTCCCTTTGCCTTTTCTGTTGGTCATCCACCTACTTTCTGCCTGCACCTTAGGTGTGACTACCTCACTAAAACTCTTATCTATGATGTGCTCAGTATCTCGGATGATACTGAGTGTATCCAGCTCCACTTCCAGCTCCCTAACACGGTCTTCCATGAGCTGCAACTGAGTGCACTTCCCACAGGTGTAGTCCTCAGGGACAATGGAAGTCTCCCTGAGCTCCCACATCCTGCAGGAGGAACATGCAACTGCCCTAACTGTCATCTTAACTGCTGTGAAACTAAAATGGAAAGTTACAAGGACTTTACCTGAGTTTATCAGTACGTTTTGCTGAGCCACTGTTCTCCAAAGTCTCTCAAGCCAAAGTCTTACTTCTTCCTCTGCTACCAACAAAGTTTGCAATAGCACATCTGTCTACCCTTCCACTTTCCTTTTTTGGTTCGAGAGATTTGATTTGATTTGTTGTAGTCACATGTATCTAAATACAGTGAAAAGACTTGTATTGCGAACAGTACAGGCTGATCATAGCAACAAGGACATACAATCATAGGGTGCTTAGACAGACTCTGGACCCCATCAAGTTTCATAACTACAGGTTAAACATGGACAAGGGAATCTCCTGTTGATTACCAAGTACCATCTTCCCTCGGCTGATGAATCAGTATTCCTTCATGTTGAACAGCACTTAGAAGAAGTGCTGATGGCGGCAAGGGTGCAAAAAGTACTCTGCATCGGGAATTTCAATGTCGACCACCAAGAATGGCCTGGCAGCACCACTAACTGATCGTGCTGGTCGGGTCCTAAATGACAGGTGGTGAAGGCAGCAGGCAGTGAGGGAACCAACAAGAGGGAACATTATATATGACCTCATCGTCACCAATCTGCCAGCTCACAGCTGTTCATGACAGTATCGGTAAGAATGACCATAGTCCTCGTGGCGATGAAGTCCTGTCTTCATGTTGAGAATACCCTCCAGTGTGCAGTATGGCACTATCACTGTGCTAAATGGGACAGACTTTGAACAGATCTAATAACTCAGGTCTGGACATCCATGAGGCACTGTGGACCTTCAAAGCTGCAGAATTGTCCTCCATCACAATCTGTAACCTCATTGCCTGGCATTTCCCCAATAAACCATTACCATAAAACCAGGGGATCAACCCTGGTTCAATGAAGAGTGTAGGATGACATGCTAGGAGCAGCACCAAGCATACCTGAAGATGAGGTGTCACCTTGTGAAGCTGCCAAATAGGACTACTTGCATACCAAACAGCAAATGAGAGAGCTAAATGATCCCACAACCAATGGATCAGATCTAAGCTGTGCAGTCCAGCCATATCTAGTCACAAATGCTTGTGAACATTTAAATGATTCACTGGAGGAGGTGGGTCCACAAATATCGTTACCTTCAATGATGGAGCTGCCCAACACATCAGTGCAAAATATAAGGCTGAATCATTCACAGCAATCTTCAGCCAGAAGTGCTGAGTGGGTGATCCATCTTGGCCTTCTCCTGTGGTCCTCAGCATCACAGGTGATCTACAGCTAATTTGGTTCAGTCAACATGATATCAAGAAACAGTTGGAGACACTGGATACTGCAAAGACCGGCAATAGTACTGAAGACTTATGCTCCAGAATTGCTCCCCTAGCCAATCTCTTCCAGTATAGTTACAATATTGGCATCTACCCCAACCATGTGGAAAATTTCCCAGGTATGTCCTGTACACAAAAAGCAGGACACAACCAACACAGCCAGTTACCACCCTAATAGACTATTCCCAATTATCAGTAAAGTAATTGAGGGTGTCATCAACAGTCCATCAAGCAGCACCTACTCAGCAATAACTTGCTCAGTGACACCTAGTTTGTGTTCTATCAGGGCCACTTAGCTCCAGACCTCATTAAAGCCTTAGTTCAAACATGGACAAAAGCATTGAATTCTGCAGATGAGGTGAGAGTGTTGGCTGTTGACATCAAGGCTGCATTGAATTGAGTGTGGCATCAAGACGCCTTACAAAACTGGAATCAATGTAATCCAGGGACAAACTCTCTGCTGGTAAGAGTCATACCTGGCGCATGGGAAGATGGTTGCTGTTGTTAGAAGTCAGTCACCTCAGCTCCAGGACACCTCTGCAGGAGTTCCTCAGGTTAGTGTCCCAGGCTCAACCATCTTCAGCTGCTTCATCAATAACTTTCTCTCCATCATAAGGTCTGAAGTGGAGATGTTCACTGATTATTGCACAATGTTCAGAACCATTTATAACTCATTAGATACAGAGGAAGTCCAAATGCAACAAGATCTGGACAATATCCAGGCTTGGGTTCACAAGTGGCAAGTAACATTCATGCCACACGAATGCTAGGCAGTAACCATCTCCAGTAAAAGGCAATCTAACCTCTATCCAAATGGGGGAGGCAACGATCTAGTAGTATTTTTGCTAGACTAGTACCCTGGTGACGCAGGTATTGTTCTGGGTACCCGGGTTTAAATCCCACCTTGGCAGATGGTAGAATTTGAATTCAATAAAAATCTTGAATTAAAGTTTAATGATGAGCATGAAATCATTGTCATTTGTCAAGAAAATCCATTTGGGTCACTAATGTCCTTTAGTAAGGAAACTCCTATCCTTAACTGATCTGACTTTCATGTGACTCCAGACTTACAGCAATGTGATTGACTCTTAAATACCCTCTGGGCAATTAGTGATGAGCAATGAATGCTAGCCTAGCTAGTGAGGCCCACATCCTGTGACTGAATTTAAAAAAAAACACCTCTTGACATTTAATGGCATTACCTTCACTGAACCCCCATTATCAACATCCTGTGGCTTACCATAATTGACCAGAAACTCATCTGGACTCACTATGTAAATACAATAACTATACGTGCAGGTCAAAGGCTATGAATACAGCAGTGAGTAAGTCACTTCCTGATTCCTCAAAGCCTGTCCACCATCTACAAGGCACAAGTCAGGAGTGTGATGGAATACCCCATTTTCCTGGATAGGTACAGCTCCAATAATACTCAAGAAGCTGCACACTGTCCAAGACAAAGCCGCCCGCTTGCTTGACACCACAGCCACAAAGAGCCATTCCCTCCACCATCTATGTTCAGTAGCAGTAGTGTATGCTATCTGCAAGATGCACTCCAGAAATTTAACAAATGTCTTTAGACAGCAGCTTTTAAATCCAAAGCAACTTCCATCTAGAAGCATAAAGTCAGCAGATACATAGAAACACCTGAAAGTTCCCCTCCAAACCACACGTCATCCTGACTTGGAAATATATTTCCGTTCCTTCAGTGTCACTGGGTCAAAATCTTGGAATTCCTTCCCTCTGGGCATTGTGGGTCTATCTACAGCACATGTACTGCAGCAGTTCAAGAAGGCAGTTCATTATCACTTTCTGAAGGGCAATTGGAGGTGGGCAATAAATGTTGGTCAGCCAATGATCCCCAAGTGCCATGAGTGAATAAAAAAAACCTGCAAGTGGGTATTGGTGTGTTCATTACTCCTTCACCCGTCCCAGAAAGAATAAATTGGAAAGGTGCCTGAACTTCCTGTAGCCAGGATGCTGCCTAAAGACCCTATCGTCCTCCAACCTCATTGGAATACAGCTTCACCCGAAGTCTCTGATTCTTTGGGCAAGGCAAATCTCTCATATGTGATGCAAATGGTACAGGATGTCAAAACTGTGTTGGGAATGATACAGGAAGCAATCTGCCAACCCAATGCTCCTCTGTCCATCCCCCATCATGCCCTCCACCCCACTGCTCCAAAACCCTTACGTGTACTGAGTCTATTGGGAGTGAAAGTAAGATACTTCCTATGATGTAGAATATTTGTAAGCCGGGGGAGGGGGGGAGGTGATGGCCTAGTGGTATTATTGCTAGACTATTAATCCAGAAACTCAGCTAATCTTCTGGAGACCTATGTTCAAATCCTGCTATGGCAGATGATTGAAATTCAATTCAATTAAAAAAAAATTAAGAATCTACTGAAGCCTATGAAGCCATTGCCAACTGTTGGAAAAAGCCCATCTGGTTAGCTAATAGTTACAGTGATCATGGGGAATTTCAATGTACAGGTGGACTGGGAAAATCAGGTTGGTAATGGATTGCAAGAAAAGGAATTTCTAGAATGTCTATGAGATGGCTTTTTGGCGCAGCTTGTAGTGGAGTCAACCAGGGAACAGGCAATACTAGATTAATTTTGTGCAATGGGGCAGACGTGATAAGGGAGCGTTAGGTGAAGGAACCCTTAGGAGGCAGTGATCATATTATGATTGGATTTACTCTGCAGTTTGCGAGGGAGAAGATAGATTCAGAGGTAACGGTATTACAGCTGAATAAAGGCATTAGGGAGGAGTTGGGTAGAATTGACTTGGAGAGAAGCCTAGCAAGAAAGACAGTGGAGTAGCAATGATAGGAGTTTCTAGGAGTAATTGAGAAGACACAGTAGAGTTTCATCCCGAGGAAAACGAAGAGTGGTACAGGGAGGATGAGGCAACCATGGGTCTCTAGAGAAGTCAAGGATAGTAGAAAAGCAAAAGAGAAAGCACATAATGTAGTGAAGGGCAACCAGGGGATTGGAAAGCTTACAAAGGCCAACAGAGAACAACTTAAAAAGAAATAAGAAGGGAGAAGATTTAATATGAGAGTAAACTAGCCAGTAATATAAAGGAAGACTGTAAGAGTGTCTTTAAATATATACAAGTCAAAAGAGAGGCAAAAGTAGACACTGAGCCACTGGAAAATGATGCTGGAGAGATAACAAGGAAATGGCTGAGGAACTGAATAATTACTTCTTGTCAGTCTTCACACAAGTAATATCCCAAAACTTCAAGATAATGAGGGGACAGAGCTGGGTATAGTGGCCATTACCAAGGAAAAACTGAATGGCCTGTAAGCTGGATAAATAACCTGGACCAGATGGACTCCACCCCAGAGTTCTAAGGGAGATAGCTAAAGCGATAGTGGAGGTATTAGTGGTGAGCTTTCAGAATCACTAGAATCAGGGAGGGTCCAGAGGACTGGAAAATTGCCAATGTGACACCCCTATTTAAAAAGAGAGTAAGGCAAAAGACAGAAAATTACATACCAATTAGCCTAACCTCAGTCATTGGTAAGATCCTGGAATCCATTGTGATAGATGAGATTTCTGAATATTTGGAAATGCATGGTAAAATAGTCAGCATGGTTTCATCGGGGGGGGGGGGGGGGGGGGCATGCCTGACAAATCTGCTAGAATTCTTTGAGGAAGTAACAAGTAGGTTAGACCAAGGAGAGCCAATGGATGTTATCTACCTGGACTTGGGCTACTGAGTAAGATAAAGGCCCATGATGTTAGAGACAAGGTGCTAGCATGGGTAGAAGTTTGGCTGTCTGGCAGAAAGCAGAGAGTCAGAAAGCAGGTATAAAAGGGTCATTCTTAGGATTGCAGCCGGTGACAAGTGATGTAATGTAAGGCTAAGATGGTGCTACATCTTTTCACTTTATACATGAACAATCTAGACGATGGAACTGAGGGCATTCAGGCTAGGTTTGCAAATGATACAAAGTTAGATAGAGGGATAGATAGCAAAGAGGATGTGGGGAGGCTGCAGAGGATTTGGACAGGTTAGGATAGGGGGCAAAGAAGTGGGAGATGGAGTACTATGTGGGAAAATGTGCAGTCATGCAATTTGGCAGGAAGAATAGAGGCATGGACTATTTTCTAAATGGGGAGAAAATTCAGAAGTCTGAAGTGCAAACAGACTTGGGAGTTCTCGTCCAGGATTTTCTCAAGGTAAACTTGCAGGTTGAGTCAATAGTTTGGAAGGCAAATGCAGTGATGACATTTATTTTGAGAGGACTTGAATATAAAAGCAGGACTGTATTTCTGAGGCTCTATAAGACTGGTCAGACCACATTTGGAATATTGTGTGCAGTTTTGAGCCACATATCTCAGGAAGGATGTACTGGCCCTGGAGCGTGTGCGTAAAAGTGTTACGAGAATGGTCATAGGAATGAAAAGCTTAACATATGAGGAACTTTTGAGGACTTTGGGTCTATACTCAATGGAGTTTAGAAGGATGAGGGGGCATCTAATTGAAACATACAGAATACTGAATGGCCTAGACAGAGTGGATACTGGCAAGGTGTTTTCATTGGTAGGAGAGACTAGGACTGGAGTGCACAACCTTAGAGTAAAGGGAAGACCTGATGGAACTTGGAAATGTTTGGTAAAATAGGGCAAAGTCAACATGGTTTCATCAAGGGGAGCTCATACCTGACAAATCTGCTAGAATTCTTTGAGGAAGTAATGAACAGGTTATACCAAGGAGAGCAAATGGATGTTATCTACCTGGACTTCAAGAAGGTTTTTGACAAGGTGCCGCACGGGAGGCTACTGAGTAAGGTAAGGGCCCGTAGTGTTAGAGGTAAGGTGCTAGCATGGATTGATGCTTGACTGTCTGGTAGAAAGCAGAGAGTGGGGATAAAAGGGTCCTTCTCAGGATGGCAGCCGGTGACAAGTGGTGTTCCACAAGGCTCAGTGTTGAGACCACAACTTTTCACTTTATACATTAACAATCTAGATGATGGAACTGAGGGCATTCTGGCTAAGTTTGCAGATGATACAAAGATAGGTAGAGGGACAGGTAGCAGGGTGGAGGAGATAAGGAGAAACTTCTTCAGATTGGGAGTGGTGAATTTATGGAATTCATTGCCACAGAAGGCTGGAGGCCAGGTCATTGAGTATATTTAAGACTGAGATAGAAAGGTCCTTGAGTATCAAGGAGATCAAGGGTTACGGAAAGAAAGCGAGAGAATGGCGTTGAGAAACTTATCAGTCATGATTTAATGGCAGAATAAATCGATGGGCTGAATGGCCTAATTTCTGCTCCTATGTCTTATGGTCTATGGTCTAACCCAGAAGCCTCAGGCAGATATATCGCCATTGTTCCAATGTTTTGCTTGTCGCCACCTTCAGTCAGCTGCATATGTTGCTTCCTATGTTTCTTTGGCAGTAGTAAAAGAACACAGAATGTTAAAAATACTGTAGATGATCTTTGTTTACAATGCACAGTTTGTGTGTTTGGGAAGCAGATAAACTTTAACCTACTCCTCAGAGCTTTGGTAAAATAGCAAAGACTCAAAATGGATTAAGAATGATAATCGTACAACTCAGTCACCCCAACCATTTGACTCTGTCTATGATTCTGCACTGTCAATGTCTTAAGAATTTCAAGCTGACTGAATTGAGGATCCCTGTGGGAAGTAAGCCTCACTATTTGTGAGATTGTGGGCTTTCAGCCAAGATTTTATTGGGCACCAAAACCTGCATTCTCAGCAAGTGCCATTCCTTGTTGGAAGCAATTGCATAACCAGGAGGTTGATATCAGATGAAACCCCTAAGTAACTTGCTTATCAATCGTCTCATTCATCTTTTCACCTGTGAAATTGATCAATTCCGTAATTCTGGACTGTTTAAGGTTTGTAGTGGTGCGAGTCAAATACTTATATCCTTCTCAATTTCATGAATGCTAAAAAGAAACACTGATCAATTATCCTTTGGTGATCATCTGTAACTTCGCATCTTCAAATTTTAGCTCAGCCTTTCTGTGACCAGAGGCAGCCACATAATCCAAAATTTGTACATGTTATTGTGATGATGGAGAAGCTGTGAGACAAACAGTAGAAAAGAAACAGAGAAGGCCATTTTATTAATAATAATAATCAATTGCTCATCGTGGATTGATTAACTCAGTGGAACAGTTTATTTAACACACTAAAACATGTTATTAGATTACTTACAGTGCAGAAACAGGCCCTTCGGCCCAACAAGTCCACAACGACCCTCAACCCACCCAGACCCATTCCCCTACACCTAACACTATGGGCAATTTAGCATTGCCAATTCACCTAACCTGCACGTTTTTTTTGGACTGTGGGAGGAAACCCACACAGACACAGGGAGAATGCGCAAACTCCACACAGTCAGTCGCCTGAGGTAGGAATTGAACCTGGGTCTCTAGCACTGTGAGGCAGCAGTGCTAACCACTGTGCCACATGCCACCTACATTATAAGTTATAAAGCAGACATAACAGCAAACCACCCACTTCTATCTGTAACCTGCAGATCCAAAATAGACCCACTGCCTTTCAGAGTTGCAACATTATATACACAGCACATGGAGTCTTTAAAAATAAACTCTTGTAAAAAAAATGCACGTTTAATATTCCCTTCTTTTCTGAAAGGAAGTTGAATAATTGAAAATAACAATTAAGTTCACAAGTCTGTATAACTTATAAGTAATTTGCTGATAATTTCAGATCTCATGTTAGTGGCTTTGATTGTTGCAGTTGCCAGTGATAATAACTGTCCATCCTCTATAACATTTTTTTCCTTTTTGTTTTCTTTGAAATCTGTATCTCTTCCACTTTCTGCTTCAGTACTTGGTTAGTTTCCTCTGTGTCATAAAGTCATAGAGTCATAGAGATGTACAGCATGGAAATAGATCCTTCGGTCCAACTCGCTCATGCCGACCAATATCCCAACCCAATCTAGTCTCACCTGTCCAAGGGTCAGCCGCATCACTGTGGGTCTGGAGTCACGTGTATGCCAGACCAGGTAAGGACAGGAATTTCAGAAGAACAGCAGTATGGCACAGGAACAGACCCTTCAGTCTGCCAAGCCTGTGCCAATCATCACACCCTAAACTAAAAAATAAACCTTCTGCCCTTATTCAGTCCGTATTACTATTCCTTCCCTTACCACACAGTCATCCAGATGCCTCTTAAATGTCACCAAAGGGCGGCACGGTGGCACAGTGGTTAGCACTGCTGCCTCACAGCGCCAGAGACCTGGGTTCAATTCCCACCTCAGGCGACTGTCTGTGTGGAGTTTGCACATTCTCCCCGTGTCTGCGTGGGTTTCCTCCGTGTGCTCCGGTTTCCTCCCACAGTCCAAAGATGTGCAGGTCAGGTGAATTGGCCATGCTAAATTGCCCGTAGTGTTAGGTAATTGGTAAATGTAGGGGTATGGGTAGGTTGCGCTTCGGCGGGGCGGTGTGGACTTGTTGGGCCGAAGGGCCTGTTTCCACACTGTAAGTAATCTAATCTAAATGTCACCAACTTGCCTGTTTCCAGCACCTGTTTTGTCAGTGCGTTCCAGGCTCCAGCCACTCACTGCGTGAAAAACTTCCCTCGCACATCTCCCTTAAACTTGTCCCCTCTGACCTTGAACCTATGTTCCCCTTGTCACTGATACTTCAACCCTGGACATATATCCTTCCCAGGACATTAGTGAACGTCCTGTTGACTCTTTAACTGGACCATCATTGCTGGTATTTATTTCTGGAAGACCATCTCATGAGTGATTTGCAGCCCTATGCACACACTATGCATCTCTCACTAGTTTTGTAGGAGTGTCATTCTTTTCTCTAGTATTGCTTTGAGCTTGAGCTGATGTTTCTGTTGCTGCTCCTGTTGAGTCTGATCTGTTCTAGTTCCAAGTTACAACAGATCTTTCTAACCACTGGCAATCTTCTCATTAGTTTAACAATGCAGAATCTATAGTTCATCCTGCTTCCTTTTTTTTCTCTTTCAGCTCTCCATTCATCTTTGTAAGCTGAGGGAACACTTCCCCTAAAGCCTTCACCACCTCAGAGATAGTCTTCTCAAATTTGGATTTATCCTGAGTTAGTTATTCAGTTTTTTCCTTTTGAACTTTTATTTTGCTCTCCAGAGCAGAGAGGTAAAACAATTTGGTTTCATTAATTCAGAAGAAAGTAAAGTGCTTCAATCTCCTTTCATATTTAGTTCTGCAAATGTTTCTTGAATAATATGTTGTAGTTTTAATTGAGCCTCTGATGTTGGATTAATTCCATCAATCGTCAGTAGTGTGAAGTACATGCAGCATTGTGGTATACCTGTGGTTGCTGGGCCAATGTAGAACATTTGCAACTTTCCAATGCATTGGTTGTACTTACACTTCAGCATTATTGATGTTGCACATAGAATTGGTGAACTATTATATGCTGAAAATTTTATGTGTCTAGATTTTGCATGGTTTTTCCTTACTGTGGATACATATTTTGTAGAATTCACAGGACTAGTACATTGGTTTTAGCCCCTTGTCCATCTTTAGCCACTACCAAATAGTAACCAGTCCTCTGAGGACAGAGAATTGATTTTTTTGTAACAATGTAATAGCATCATGATGTTGATGTTCCCATGAGACTGACAGACCAAAGCAAGTATTCATCGTTCTTTGTCTTATTATTCCTGATGAAGGGCTTTTGCCCGAAACGTCGATTTCGCTGCTCGTTGGATGCTGCCTGAACTGCTGTGCTCTTCCAGCACCACTAATCAGTATTTGCTTTCCAGCATCTGCAGTCATTGTTTTTACCTTATTGTATGCATTATCAAATTCTGGTTTGGTGATTGCTTCATGGATATGCCTCTGGTGGGATACTATATGGTATATATTGTAGCTTGAAAATACTCCTTATGCCTGGTCTGTTTGGATCAATACACAGCTCTTTGTAGCTTTAAGAACTTGTATTTTTCTATTCGTGGGATTTGGACATCACTGGCAATGCCAGCATTTATTGTTGTTCACTAATAAATCTGGAGATGTTGGTGGTGAGCTCTCCTTCTTAAACCATTGCAGGGTGCAGGAAATCCACTGTGCTATTGGAAAGGGAGTGCCAGGATTTTGACCCAGTGACAATGAGAGAATGGTGATTTAGCTCAAAGTCAGAATGGAGTATTATTTGCAGGGGAACTTGCAGAAAGTTATATTCTTATGCACTTATTCCCCATATCCTTCTGGAGGGTAGAAGCTATGAATTTGATAGATGCTGCAGCGAGATGCTTAATGAACTACTGTAGTGTATGTTTTATATGGTACACACTGTTGCCACTGTGTGTCAGCAGTGAACAGCATAAATGTTGAATTTAGTAGATTGGATGCCAATCAAGTGGAGTGCTTCATTCTGGGTGGTATTCAGCCTTTTGACACTTACTGGAGCTGCACCTATCCAGGTAAATGAAGAGTATTCCATTACTCTCCTGATCTGTGTCATGTAAATGGTAGACACTGGGGCGAAAAGGGCCATGTTATTTTTCATAGAATTTCCAACATCCTTAACCTGCCCTTGTAGTTTCAGCAATTATTTTGCTAGAAAGACTCATATATTTATGGATTATAAGAATTGGGAATTGGAAATATTTGGACATTATTGGATTGAGAGAATTCTCATGTGATTTCTTGGAAAAAGTCTAGTCTAGAAGAATTGTAGGTCATTTGTTGCTTACTGGAAAACCAATTTTTATTTGCAATATGAGGGTTTGATTACCAGTGTATTGCTCCTGTTAGTCATAACAATATGGCTGGTCAAATTCTTTCCTGTCAATGGTAATACCCAAGGTTTTGAAAGTGGAAACGTCACTGGTGGGTATGCTATTGAATTGATGGCTAGATTTTCTCTTGTTGGACACAATCCCAGCAATTACAGACCAGTCAGTTTAACTTTGGTGGTGGGGAAGCTTCTCAAAAAAACTATTTGGGATAGAATTAGTACTCATGTGGAAAAAGGTGGGTGAATTTAAGAAGATGTAGCATAGATTTCTAATGGGGAAATTATTCTTAACTAATTTGCTGGAGTATTTTATAGAGGTAAAAGAATGGTTCAATAGGGGTAATACATTGATGTGGTATGCATGGACTTTCAGAAGCCATTTGATTCAGTGCCACACAACAGCCTTGTGTGGAAAGTTATAGGTCATAACACAAAAATAACAGTAGCAACATGAATACAAAGTTGGCTGCTTGGCAGGAAACAGGGAATAATAGTCAATGGGTACTTTTTGGGCTGCAGGAATTATTTTAGTGGGACTCATCTGGGATTGCTATTTGGGCCCTTAGTTTTTCTGATATACATTAATGATCCAGATCTTGGTGTGCAGGGGACAATTCCAAAGTTTGTAGATGACATAAAACTTGGAAGAATTTTATATTGTGAGAACGCCAGTGCTAACTCCAGAAGGACGTTGACAAGTGTATGGAATGGGCAGATAGGTGGTGGATTGAGTTCAATGCAGAGAAATGTGAAGTGATGCACATTGGTAGGAAGAACACCAAAAGACAATATAAAACAAGGGATGCAACTCTAAAGGGAGTGCAGGAACAGAGAGATCGCGGTATATATTGAAGTGGCAGGATAGATGGAAAGTGACCAATAAAGCATAATGTGTCCTTGGATTTATTAATGGGGCATAGAGTTTTAGAGCTTTCACTGGTTTTTCATTATTTTAATTTTATTCTTTTATTAATTCTGGTTTGGAGCTGTGATCTAAAGGTGACTTTTCGACTGTGCATAACAACTTGTGCTAAAAGGAAGACAGACTAAAACAAGATTTTGATTATTCATACACTAGGCCAGGTGTTAATTGGAAGATGGTTCCTGATTAAAAAGTTCTTGTGACCAAGGAAGAATATTATGTTTAAACAGATAGCAAAAGTTGGCTATTAATGAAGTCATTACTTGGGAACTGGTTCCAGCAAGTCTGGAAAATATCTTATACTCAAGTAGATGGCAGATGTTGAATAGTAACTGGCACCCTGTGGAGGTATTGTCAGTCTGTTAGGGAGTCTTCAGAGTTTTGGATGGTGTTTTCTTTAAAAAGCAATATGACTGTTGTACTACATCATAAAGATTCAAAAGCTCCCTACCTAACCTCCCATGAGCGGCTCTTGGAACAGAATAGAAATCTAAGTTATAAGTATTACTGCCATTATCTGATTGAACTGTAAAGATGACCCTGAACTTTAAAAGTTTCATCTTCTGAAAATTAGTCAAGAAACCATCATCTGTGCCTGTGGAATGATGCACCATGAAAACTACTTAAGGAAAAAGAAAATAACTGACCAGATTATTTAACAATGTTTGTGTTTCAATGACTTCATTGTCCATGGTGAAGCAGAAAGATGGGTCAGTTGGTAAGTTATAGTCCTTCTTTTTAATGGCTCATACTTAAACAATGTCTAAATGTTGCAATTGGTTGTGCTTGTATCTATTTAATTTGATACTTGCTTGAGATTCAGGGCTGCTTTGGGCTGATTGAACCAAAGTCACATGAAATGCTGGAGCCATCTTAACAGCTTTTGTGTTCATGTTTTTTTTTAAATATAGCCTTATATTTGTAATATCTGGGGCTGTGACTGCATTCAACAGTAAGGTGACAATGGATGGGTGCATGAAATAGGCATGAGCACAGGCACTTTACTGTTAATTTGTTCCTTGGCCTTGGTTCATTTTGTCACATTGGATCAGGTGGAATGATTATTACATTGAGTATCACTCCCTGAAAGTATGCCTATTATTGGGTTCGGTCTTCTTCCTTTCTGAAGCATAAATTGATAGTTTTGTCCAGTAAACAGAAAAATGTGGAAAATACTGAGCATGAAGTCACCTTTCTAATAACTAAACATTTCAACACTTTAATGAAGCTCATGTACTGACACAGTATGAACCTTTCACTCCCGCTTGAGGTTGAGAAATTCTGTGTCTTTTACTTTGATAAATTTAATTTCCCATCTATGTAGGGAGATGGTAAAGTCAACGTGGACTTGGATGGTGGAAGTGGGAAAGCACAAGATTTGGGCACGTAACCACCCCACCCAATTAAGTGATCTTCCTGCCTCCACCTTCTACACCTCTGGAAACACAAGATTACACCTAGTGTTTATAAATCTTCTATAGGTAGGACAGCATTCCTCCAAATAACCATCTTACTGTGAGTGCCAGTATGTAAATATGTGAGAGGTAAAAGATCCAAAACATTTACAGTTATACAGCGACATGCTGCATTTGGGGACATTACAAAGTTACAAGGTAAACAGAGAGAGGTTGACCTATTCCATCCAGGGAAACAACTGAAGGTGCATCCTTTATGCATCATATAACAGGATCTAGAATAAATTTGAAGGCCTCCCTACTTGGAAGGTCTACTCCAGATGCTTGCAGGAAATGGTTCATCGATATGCTTGTCTTAAAATCACCTCTCATTAGTTACAACCTGAGAGTCTACATCTTGGTTTACACTATTAGCTTTGCACTAAGTTCCTCACATTTTTATTGCAGCCAAACAGAAGACAAAGAGCTGGAGGTCTGCACACCAAAGAAGTCCTTCAACCGGGAGATCAATGGCTTGCATTTATATTGCATATTTACCCCAGTAAAATGTCCCAAAGAAATTAATCTTTAGAAATCTGATCGAAAAGCTTTTTCAAAACAATGAGTCTTAGTGAGTGTCACAAAGCGAGGAAAAAGGGTTAGGATGAAAATTCCAGAGCTTAATGTCTGTGCAGCTGAAGGCACACCACCAATGATGAACAAATAGTGACAGAGTACAAATAAGAGGCTAGGAACTGATGAACTTTGAGATTTCAGAAGGTGATTTTTCCAGTAAAATTTACAGAAATAAGGAGGAATAATGTTAATTACAGACCCTTAAACAAATCAGTCAGACCAGCCCCTAGATTCTAGCCAATTTAAGCTTTTCAAACTTAATTCAGCATTCATAATGGTTCCAGCCATGATAATGGAAGCTTCCAGCATCATTGCCTGAGTGAGACAACAGAATTATGTCCTTTTTCCCTTTTAAAGCAGAGAGGCTGTCAATCAACAGAGGTACAGTCTCAAAAGCAAAGATTTTTTTTCAACAAACTCATAATTTAAATCAGCAGTAAGTAACAGGACGTTATTCTTATATTTCTAAGGTGTTATGGCATTTTTGACAATTGGCAAAGTACTGAAAGGCATACAATGCTAGTCAATTTAAACATTAGCTTCCCTTTGTAAACTGATTCCCATGATGAATCACTACACCTACATTACAAGTCAGCATCTGATTATGACAATTGAAGGTGTCAAAACATTTTAAACTTATCTTTTAGAATGTTCCTATCTTGTCAGTACTTTGCCTCATGGCCATAACCTCTGCAAGAAGATCAATTTTCAAGGCTTCCAAAATCTTACATGGCCTCACAATGGGGACCGTGGCCTCTGCAGAGGCGTGAATGTGCTTTTCCAGGATCAAGAAGGTAGAGAAAGATTGTTTTCTTTTGGAGGACCAAACAAGTTCAACGTTTTGCATTCAAATTCCCTTTCTCTTCAGAGATGAAAGCCTGTGCCCAGATTGGGAATTTTACTTGGAAATGGTTACAGTTTTGAATTTAATAATCGCACTGGAAAAGTGACTTAGCAGTGCAATTGTGTAAAGTTTCTGACTGACTCATCACCTTTGTGCTGGTATTACTCATTCTGTTGATCAGAGCAAAGTAATACTTCCTGTGAATTTACTATAAAAAGAACATCTCAGCCTTTCATTTATTCTGAAAGTTCATTTCAATCCATTTAAGTTTTGTGTATTTTCAAAGACATTTCCTGTTTTAACCACTGTTTGCATATCTTCAAATCTATCTCTCAGTTGCTTTATTGACCATGGTTCTATAACTGTTTGATAACACAAGTTTAGCTTTTTCTGCTATGGAGTACATATATGACTTGATTTGAACCAAATACTTTTTGAGGACCTCTCACTCTTCATCCACAGTTCTCTCTGTTGAGAGATCTTGCCAGTATAATGTGGTTTATTTTTGCCTTATCTCTCCAAAGCCAAACCTTGTCTAAATTTAGAACCTTGCTTTGTGAGTCATCATTCTCCCTCACAAACCCAGTATCAAATTATAGACACTGTAAATGAGGTGCTCCATTATAGTTAGCTTAAAAATCTATCCCGAATACACTCAAGAAATTCAATGTCTTTCAGACTTCAGCTGTTCTATTTTTCAGTCAGCTGAAAATTAAAGTCTCACGTTGTAACTATTCTGTGTTTGCAATATGTTTCTGTGATCACTCTCTGTTACATCATTATGTTATCCAGACAACTATAAACAACTCCCACAAAAGCCTTCACTCTGCAAATCTTTCATGATAAAAACCTATCCATATTGTTCATTCTCTTCTTTGTCTAAAATCCTTGTAATTTCTAAAGACATAATTTGTTGGATTGTCTGTCACCCACAAATGCCTGTTGTTACCTGGTCTTGGTGATGACCATTATTTCATAGCCTTGTTGCTGAATTTGCATTTCTGAATTTTTCATGTTTCATGCATAAGTGCACAGAAGTTTTAACTTTTTTTAATCATTTTGATTGTATTTAATTTTCTTTCTGAACATGAAGTATGTACATTATTGCTAAAACAATTGAAGTATTTTGATTGATACTAATTGTTTTCATTAACTTTTAGCCAATGTTTATTTCAGTCAAACCCTCCCTATGCATTGTTCTTTCCTCCAACCACCCCTCTCCAGCCACTGTATTCATTTAGGTTGTTTTCTACGGCCTTACTTATATTTTCAACACAATCATTTTACCAATTTGGTTCAGATGGAGCTAATCCCAATGGGGAGGCAGTTGTGTAGTGGAATCACCAGGTAGTAGTAATCCGAGCCTCAGGATAATATGCTGGGGATCTGGGTTCACATTCCACATGGCAGATGCCAAAATGTGAATTAACTAAAATCCAGAATTAAAAACATACCTATTGGCAATCATATAACTATTGCTGACTATCATTTTAAAAACCCATCTAGTTCACTAATGTTCTTTAGAGAAGGAAATCTGTCGTCCACACTTGGTCTAACCCACACGTGAGTCTCAGTCCACAGCAATGTAGTTGACAATTAACTTCATCTGACAGCTAGTCAATCAAAACTAAATGACATTACAAAGTCTAAACAAATTAATGAAACTGGACAGACCATCTATTGACATCAAAAATGACAATGGCAATCCTAGCTTTGTTGACCCTACAAAATCCCCTTATTAATATCTGAGGTCTTACGCTAAACTTCTGGCTCACAGCCAATCAAGCAATAGTCTGACACAGTCATACATACAGAATCATACCTTGCACACAATGTCTCAGACACCATTATCATCATCCCTGGTTATAACCTGCCCTACCAGCCGGACAGATCCAGCAGATATGGCTGCACAGTGAGTTCAGTCAGGAGGAAGTTACCATGTATTCCTCACCATTGACTCCAGATTCTGTGAGGTCTTACAACATTAGGTTAAATATAGGCAAGGAGACATACTACTGATTACCATTTAACAGACTCTGGTTAACTGAGGAATCCAAACTTTTCCATGTTCACTTTCACTTGTTGGAAGCACAGAGAGTGTCAAGGGTGCAGAATGTACTGTTGGTGGGGGACTTTAATGTCCATAGTCTTGGTAATACCACTACAGACTGAGCTGGCTTAGTCCTAAAGGACAGCACCGCTAGAGCTCCCTGCTGCTAGGAGGACCTGCAAAAGAGAAAAACCTTTTTAACCTTGTCCTCATCAATCTACCATTTGCAGTTGCATCTATTAATTACAATATCAGTAACAGCACCCATCAACCATTCTGGAGATGAAATTTCATTTTTCCACTGAAGATTCTGTCCAATGTGTTGGTGATACTATCACCGTGCTATATGGGACAAATTTCAAATAAACCTAGCAGGTCATGACTGGGCATCCATGAGGCACCGAGATCAAATAGAACAGCGGAAGTGTATTCAATCGTGATCTGAAATCTTATGGCCCGCATACCCCCCCTCTATTATTACTATTAAAGCAGGGGGTCAAGTTTTGTTCAATGGAGAAAAGCAGGAGGGCATGTCAGTAGACACACTAGGCTTACCTAGAAACAAGATGCCAACCTCTTGAAGCTACAATACAGGACTACTCATGTGCCAAAAGGCAGAAGTAACATGAAACAGACAGAGGTAAGTGATTGCACAACCAACAGATCAGACCTAACCTCTGCAGCCCTGACACAGCCAGTCCTGAAAAAATTCATTGGAAGATGAAGTTCCACAAACATCCCTATTCTCAGCATCAGGAAGGGCCCAGCAGAAGATAAAGCTGAAGTATTTGTGACAACCTGTAGCCAGAAATGCTGACTGGATGATCGATCGCAGCCTCCTACTGGAGTCTGCAGAATCAAAAATGTCAGTCTTCAAGCAATTCAACTCATTCCTTGTGATATCAAGAAACAATTGAAGGTAATGGGTACTGCAAAAGATATGGACCCCGGCAAAATTCTGGCATTTGTCCCAAAGACATGTGCTCCAGAACTAGCCATGAGCTCAACCAAGTGGTTGCCACGTTGCGACATTGGCATCTAACCAATAATGTGGAAAATTATCTGCAATGTCCTATCCATAAAGTACTGGGAAAATCCAATTCAATAATTATTGCCTGATTAGTCTACTGTTAATCATCAGGAAAGTGATGAAAAGATTCATTGACAGTGCTATCAAGTGACATTTCCCCAAGAATAATCTGCTGAGATCGGGCTTAGCAATAGCCACTCAGCTCCTGGCTTCATGACAGCCTTGGTCCAAACATGGACAGAAGAGTTGAACTCCAGTGATCAGGTGAGAGTATAACTGCAATTTACATCAAGGATATATTTGACTGAATCTGACGTCAAGGCAATTTTTTTATAGCCCTGATGTTCAATGCCATTACCATTGCTGAGTCTACATCCTGGGGGGGTTACCACTGCCTGAAAACCGACCTGGCCTAACTACATAAATAGTGTCTATACCAGCAGGTGAAATGCGAGGAATTTTGTGATAATAATTCACTTCCTGTGTTCCCCAAAATCTATCTACAAGGAACAAGTGAAGAGTAAGTTGGAATACTGCCCACTTGCCAGGATGAGTGCAACCCTAACAGTCAAGAAACTCCACACCATCCAGGACAAAGCAGCCAACTTGAATGGCATTACATCCACGAATATCCACTCCCTCCACCACTGGTGTACAGTGACAGCAGTTTGTACTCTTCATGAGATGCACTGCAGTAACTCACCTTTGACAGAACCTTCCAAACTTTTATGGTTTAGAAGGCCAAGGTTAGCAGATGCATAAGAACACCATTACCTGCAAGTTCCTCTATAAACCGCACACCAACCTAACTATGAACTATGTTCCCATACCTTTACTGCTACTGGGTCAAAATCCTGGAAATCCTTTTCTAACAGCAAAGTGGGTGTGCCTACATCTTACAGACTGCAGAATCTCCAGCTGGTAGCTCATCATCTCCTCCTTCACCTTTATTTTCTAAGAAATAGTGCTGCAGAGCAGCTGCATCTGCCATGAAACAATCTCCAGACAACGTCAGCATCAGGACTTCCCTGAAGTGAAGGTCACTGCAGCATGATATTTTCACTCTGCCCAAACCTTCCAAGCCAGCCCTGAAAGACATCTGCTTTATCCACGGTGTACACCTGCAATAAGCAAAGGACAGACACTAGCTTCCAAGGTCATCACTTTCTTCTGGGAAAGCAGGCATCAGGATTTACTGTTGTCACCAGATGTATCCAAAGAAATTGCACATCTTATTCATATAGAGTTATTCAGCTTGACACCTTGGTATAAAGCAAGAACCTGTAGCTAATTATGAATGTGAATTTGATGTGACACATGAAAATAATAGGGAGCATTGTCAGTGGCCATTATCCAGGAATCAGCCGTGTTGCCTTTTGTAAAATTCCACAATGCAGATAGTATTTGAAAAAAAAGGAAGGCTTGGGTTGTCGGTGCTTAGAAGAACTGGGCTATTTTATATACGCACAAGATTGGTTCATTCTCATGTTCACAATAAAGTACTGAAAGTAGAGACCTGAGAATATAAAGCACAGTGTGAAACCTGAATGGAAAAAACAGCATTAATTATATCAAAAAAGTAATCAACATCAGTGGAAATGTAAAAAGGCTTTGATGGCTGTCGTTAGTGAGTTACAATGAAATATATACTTGTCTCCTCTACTGTAAAAGAGATCGTCTGTTCAGGTAAATGCAGGAAATATCCATTGCATCCCTTTTCTGCAGAAAGGGACCTGAGCACAGAGCAGCAGGGGAAGAAACAATCTAAAGAATCAGATGAAGCATATCATCAGACATGACAAATTGGTTGCTGGACAAGCTGCTCAGACTGCTGCTGTTATCAGGCAGGATGTAATTGCCCAAGTCTTTCATTAATAGACATTTGTTGTTAGTTCATAACAGTTCTCCCCACATGTACCCAATCCCTGTGCCAAATAAATCATCCTTCCTTTCCATTGGGCACAGCTGGGTATCATCATACAAGAATGTAGCCACATTTTAACAGGCAGCAGCTCCTGTGGGGCTTGCTGATTCCCTGAGTATAAGTTTGACTTTGCGCAACAGTATAAAAATATCAGCTCAGAAGCACATTAAGCACCTCTCTAGAAGCAAAGTCAATGGAAATGAAAATCAGGGGAGGAGTTTCAAAGCTGGCCAAGCCAAATCACATGTTTTGCACCATTACCTGATGGCAGAATTATACCTGCACTCCAGATTACTGGCACATGTTCCTGGTGCATGAGTACAAATTTATATGATCTGCTTTGGTGTTTAGGCTGATGATAGCTCATACTAAGTTCAATTAATACTGTACTCAAGTAGCTTTCACAGAACCACTTGGCTGAAAAGTCTTTCTGTGTAGATTTCAGGTTATGTGTGTTGTATTGTGGTCATCATGAGACTCTTTAGCTTCTTTTTATGGTGTGCAGCGAATTCATTTAAATTGTGTAGACCCCTTAAATATTTTTTGCATGACTACTTAAGTTCAGTAACTTGAAGGGGAAGGCTTGTGCCAGGCCTATGCAGGAACTTGCAGGGTGCTGCACAGGTTTGTAACTTGGAAGAAATAAAATAGTAGCTTTTAGTTCATACAGGTTATTGATAAGAAATTAGAGAATACATTTATTGGTCTATTAACATTTTCATTAGCTCCTTTACATGTATGTAAATAGCTGTAATTATTCTTAACACTGGGAATAATTAATTTATCTAATTGCAACTTATAGCAAACGAAATAGCTTTGACACAAAAGTGACATGAATGACCAAGTCAGTCAGACAGAATAGGGAAGAGTGATTTATCACAACTCTGCCAGTTCAGGATGGATGAAGCCTGAAAATTCTAATTACAGTTTGAATGTATGAGAACAAAGTAAGGCAAAGTTTAGAAAAAGAGAAGGAACTTGCTCTGATACACATAAATGTACCAATAATAGCCCTTAGACAGACAGTAAGCTTTGCAAAATGAGATAGTGATTGAATTATATAAAGTGCATGGAATGTCTGAAAGGAATTGAGAATATCAGTAGAATCATGTTACAATTGGAGTTACCTAAACTTCTCTAAGTCTGCACCCTGAGTCTTTCACAGACCAAAGCTTTAATATAAGGCAGAATTCACAGCAGCTAATAAAACAATCATTGCTATGCAGGCTACTTCAGGGGAGTGAATATTAATCTTCAAAATGTTTACATTGAGGGACTGAATGGATGATTCATGAGAAATGAATTTCTGTGGGAGTTACAGAGGGCAAACTTTTTCATATCACACACTCACGCAATATTCCTGCCTCGGGTTGCTTTACTGCTTTAAAGGTGCTAATCAATGCAAGTTGGCAACACATTTTTTTCCCCAAAAGTAAATTAATTCTTAAAATATCTAAAAGTGGATTCCAAATCAATTCAAATTGAACATTATAAAAAAAGTGGAAAAAATCAAATTTTCTCCATTGAGTATGTTTTATTCTGAGGTGTCTCAATACAATTGTATTACTCATGCTATTTACTATATACAGTTATGTCAAGCATTTAACCCAAGGAGCTCTACACAGTTACCAGCCACTTGGTGTACTGTAATGATAAGTCTTAGATGTGGCCTTTCTCTATTTCATCTTTGTAATAGGCTGCTTAAAGTGTGTTCCTGTGCACATGATCCTAGACTTTGAAATGTAACACTGTGTGAATACCTCTTTGCACTAGAGGACCAACAGATTTTAGACAGGACCACACAAAGTTTTTCATCAAGTCGATGGTCGTTCAGCAGCAGTTGTTGTTTGTCTTGGTGTGCATTCCTAGAAACAGCTCATACAGCATAGAGTTGCTCATAATGAATCTCAACAATATTGTGGTATTGAAAAATTCAACAAATTTTTATTACAGCTAACTAATATGTACTAATATTCTATTCCTCAAAGACATAAATGTCTAGCTGTGGCATGGTGGCTCTGTGGTTAGCACTGTTACCTCACAGCACCAGGGTCCCAGGTTCGATTCCAGCCTCGGGTGACTGTCAGTGTGAAGTTTGCACATTCTCCCCGTGTCTGCGTGAGTTTCCTCCCACAGTCTAAAGATGCGCAGGTCAGGTGAATAGGCCATGCTAAATTGCCCATAGTGCTAGGTGCATTAGTCAGAGAGAAATGGGTCTGGGTGGGTTACTCTTCAAAGGGTCGGTCTGGACTTGTTGGGCTGAAGGGCCTGTTTCCACGCTGTAGGGAATCTAATCTAATCAAAAAACCACTACATCCCTTTCCAAACTTTCTCTCCAAAGGCAAAGTCTAGAAAAGTTGCATTATGTCACCGTATCTTTAAGAGACATGCTTGTGATATTATCACTATACCATAGCATGTGACCTGAGAGATAAAGGTCGTGTACACCATCTCCTCTTTTGTAACAAGATAATTTGCTATTAACCTAGACATTTATGTCCCTGAGGAATAGAATATTAGTACATATTAGTTAGCTGTAATAAAAATTTGTTGAATTTTTCAATACCACAATATTGTATCCACACCCAGTTCAATATTTTATTGTGGTTAACATAAGCATTGCCACATCAGGTAAAAATACTCTGTTGGTCGCAACCTCACACCAAGGATGAGGTGGTCAACAGTCTGCTCCTCACTGTAGCTGCTATAAAGGAAAGCATGTGGTGGCATTGAGAATCCAAGCGTGCATAAAAGTTCTGACAGGGAGGACCCTTCTCACCAACAAGGTATGTCCTTGTGCGTGCTTGAAAGTTATGGAAATGTGGCATTCTGCCAAATTACTTGTACAGTTTGCTCAGGGGACATCTGACAAGTCCCACTACTCCAGTCAGATAAGCACTATTGTGGGAGCATCTTATGACCAACATTGATGATACTGGAGGAACTAATTAACTTTAAATTGAATAATGTTCAGCAGCATGAGGTGGCTCAGTGGTTAGCACTGCTGCCTCACAGCACCAGGGTACTAGGCTTGATTCCAGCCTTGGGTGACTGTGTGGAGTTTGCACATTCTGGGTGGGTTTCCTTTGGGTGCTCCGGTTTCCTCTCACAGTCTAAAGATGTGCAGATCAGGTGAAATGGCTATGCTAAATTGCTCCATACTGTTAGGTCAATTAGTCAGAGGGAAATGGGTCTGGGAGGGTTACTCTTCAGAGGGTTGTTGTGGACTGGTTGGTTCGAAGGGTCTGTTTCCACACTGTAGGGGATCTAATCAAAGCGTGCTATTTGTTTGTTCATTTGTCCCTGACTTAATGATGACCTGGAGACTTTTGGTTATCCATTCTAAGTTATTACATATCACCACTCAGGAAATTCTGATTTTAAAAATCTCGAGGTTATTTATTTGATGACTGAATGATCAATTAATTGTTATTTGCTATCTCCTAATAAAGAAGAAACATTAGTATCTGAATACCAACATTGTTTGTAAAGAAACAAATTAGATCAGTCTTGCCAAGTGTAGAATTAATTATTTTATCATCTTTCAAGTAAGTTAGGACAATGAATCTTTTCAGTCCATGTCCAATAAAAACATTAATTTGTTTTGATGATGAATACAGGGTACCTATTACTGCATTCCAGGGTTTCTTATAGAACCTGATTATTAGTAATTATTTAAACATTTGTGAACAATTTATAGTGTGTATCAAGGCACAACTCACTTAGAAAGAGATTATCAGAGCCAAGATTATTGTCTGTTGCACCCCTGCCTTCAATTTTCCACCTGTGATGAGTTAACTAAACTTAGTCAGATAAATGAGGGAGCAATTGGTCGGAGGCCCAAGGAAAATCAGCAAGACTTCCTGCTCTGGACTTTGCTCCAGCAATGCTTACTGGAAAGTGCTGCATGTGGACGTTGTTGAATGAGAACTGTATTATCTCTCATACTGAAAGCTCCAGTTGATACTGACTATACAGATGTGCTCATGCAGAGGACTCTTTGACCTAGATAACAAAGCTGTGCAACAAATGGATCCCAAGTCAGGCGCTGAAGTATAAAACTACTTGCAAACCATTTCCTTGATAGTTTTCAGAATGCAGCATCACACCTACCTGCTTTATACCTTTCAACTCAACAGTCTCCCTTTACCAGTGCTCTACATATTTAATTAAACAGTGCCCTTCACCTGTGGATTGTAATAATTAACATATCATTAACAGACTGCTGGGGTTTACAGCTTGGTATCATTTTAAAACCAGAGGAAACACATTGTGGCAGAAGGTTCCTACTCTATTCTACAATTAGATATACCTCTCCTGCCTATTTTTTGATTCTCAATAAATCAACTCAGTACACAATGGTTGCTATGGAAACGCACAGCCTGGCTGAGAAAGGTCAGAGCTGGCTGCACTTCTTAGTTGCAGACTGAATGACATTTTTATCTGACAGTAGTGCAGCTTTTTCGATATCGTACATTGAAGTTGCAACCAAATACTTGATGATAAGTCATTAGGAGCCGCAAAAGCAGTCAGTGCTAATTTCTTAATGCTAATTTGTTGACATACATATTTATCCGAAGGGTTGTGTGAATTTTTGCTACTTCTCTAATGATGCAGTGAAGATGCAAGCAAATGTGAAGTGTGAGTCAACCTGCAGCTGGTTGTTATTTTTATTTTATTAAGACCTCAAGAAAATTGAAGTTTAACCCAAGAAAAAACAAGAAATAGCTTCAATAAATGTTGCTGTATTTAGTCTAATCATGACGTTGCAAAAGAAAGGAGAAAGTAAAACAGAAAAGTCCACCTTTTAAAAAGCCTTGTTGTTTGGAAATGTAACTGGTTGATTACTTTGGACTTAAGAAATAAATTATGTTGCTGTAGCACTTTATTCTGACCTTTGGGATGTCGAAAAGTGCTGTACATTTAATAAATTTGCCATATGTAATAGAGGCAAGATTGACTGATTGATTGTCATATGTATCTTGTTACAAAATGCAGTAAGAAGTGTTGTATAGTGTCACCACTCTCCAGCGCCATCTTCAAACTGAATAATAATCCAAAACATAGAACATAAAGGCATAAAAATGAAGAAATAATCAAAGTGTCCAACTTTACAATGGTTATTAAGTGCTCTGTCATCGGCCATGGGCCTGGTGGCCAGGCACGGGTCTACTTTGCCGCACTGTCAACGCTGGAATGAATGCCCCCACTCTTTGGCGCCATCTCACCAGGTGAGAAGAGGTATTGCAAAGACCAAGGTCAAGGCCAATATCTTATGTTATCGAAAAGCATGACGCTGGAAAAGCACAGTACGTCAGGAAGCATCTGAGAAGCAGGACAGTTGATAAAGGGCTTATGCCCGAAATATTGATTCTCCTGCTCCTCAGATGCTGCCTGACCTGCTGTGCTTTTCCAGCACTACACATTTTGACTCAGATCTCCAGCATCTGCAGTCCTCACTTTCTCCAATAACTTATGTTGCAGAGATAACTGCCTAATTATGCTTCAAATAATTTGCAGTGAACTGATCCTCACAGATATCACCATAAGAGTCCATAGCCAAAGGGAATGTGTTTGAAATTACATTGCATTATTTGCATTTATTTGGAGGTTTTCATTTGGCCTAATGGCACCAGCTGTTAGAGGGTTGAGAGGTTCAGCTTGCAATTTCATTTTGTGTGAGGAAGTGGTTCCTAATATCATACTAAAAAGCTTGCCTCCTTGTTCTGCACTTTTCCATGTATCCACTAGTCATACAGTCAGGTACGTAAAAACAATGACTGCCGATGCTGGAAACCAGATTCTTGATTAGTGGTGCTGGAAAAGTACAGCAGTTCAGGCAGCATCCAAGGAGCAGTAAAATCGACGTTTCGGGCAAAAACCCTTCATCAGGAATACAGGCAGAGTGCCTGAAGGGTGGAGAGATAAATGAGAGGAGGATGGGGGGTGAGGAGAAAGTAGCATAGAGTACAATAGGTCAGTGGGGGAGGGGATGAAGGTGTTGGGTCAGGGAGGAGGGTGGAGTGGATAGGTGGAAAAGAAGATAGGCAGGTAGAACAAGTCATGGGGACAGTGCTGAGCTGGATGTTTAGAACTGGGGTGAGGTGGGGGAAGGGGAAATGAGGAAACTGTTGAGTCCACATTGATGCCCTGGGGTTGAAGTGTTCCGAGGTGGAAGGTGAGGCATTCTTCCTCCAGGTGTTGAGTGGTGAGGGAGCGATGGTGAAGGAGGCCCAGGACCTCCATGTCCTCGGAAGAGTGGGAGGGGGAATTGAAATGTTGGGCCACAGGCCAGTGTAGTTGATTGGTGTGGGTGTCCCGGAGATGTTCCCTAAAGCGCTCTGCTAGGAGGCGTCCATTCTCCCCAGTGTAGAGGACACCGCATCGGGAGCAACTGATACAATAAATGATATTAGTGGATGTGCAGTCTCCACTAATGGATGTGGAAGTCTCCTTTAGGGCCTTGGATAGAGGTGAGGGAGGAGGTGTGTGCACAGATTTTGCAATTCCTGCAGTGGCAGGGGAAGGTGCCAGGACGGGAGGGTGGGTTGTAGGGGGGCGTGGACCTGACCAGGTAGTCACGGAGGGAACGGACTTTGCGGAAGATGGAAAGGGGTGGGGAGGGAAATATATCAGTAGTGGTAGGGTCCGTTTGGAGGTGGCGGAAATGTCGGTGGATGATTTGGTTTATGCGAAGGTTGGTAGGGTGGAAGGTGAGCACCAGGGGCGTTCTGTCCTTGTTATGGTTGGAGGGGTGGGGGTCTGAGGGCGGAGGTGCGGGATGTGGATGAGATGTGTTGGAGGGCATCTTTAACCACATGGGAAGGGAAATTGTGGTCTCTAAAGAAGGAGGCCATCTGGTGTGTTCTGTGGTAGAACTGGTCCTCCTGGGAGCAGATACAGCAGAGGCGGAGGAATTGGGAATACGGGATGGCATTTTTGCAGGAGGTAGGGTGGGAAGAGGTGTAATCCAGGTAGCTGTGGGAGTCGGTGGGTTTGTAAAAAATGTCGGTGTCAAGTCGGTCGTCATTAATGGAGATGGAGAGGCCCAGGAAGGAGAGGGAGGTGTCAGAGATGGTCCAGGTAAATTTAAGGTCAGGGTGGAATGTGTTAGTGAAGTTGATGAATTGCTCAACCTCCTCGCGGGAGCACGAGGTGGTGCCAATGCAGTCATCAATGTAGTGGAGGAAGAAGTGGGTAGTGGTGCCAGTGTAGTTATGGAAGATGGACTGTTCTACGTAGCCAACAAAGAGACAGGCATAGCTGGGGCCAATGCGGGTGCCCATAGCTACCCCTTTGGTCTGGAGGAAGTGGGAGGCTTCGAAAGAGAAATTGTTAAGGGTGAGGACCAGTTCGGCCAAACGAATGAGAGTGTCGGTGGAAGGGTACTGTTGGGGACGTCTGGAGAGGAAAAAACAGAGGGCTTGGAGGTCCTGGTCATGGTGGATGGAGTTGTAGAGGGACTGGATATCCATGGTGAAGATGAGGCGCTGGGGGCCAGGGAAACTGAAGTCTTGGAGGAGGTCATGCAATCAGTTGAATTCAAAATGTAAATGACATTTGTATGCCCCAATGTCCTTATAATGTGCCAAGTTCTCTAAACATAGATTTACACTGCAGTGGGGTAACAGCTATGAAACTCTAAACCAAAAGCATCCTTCACTGAAACTCTAGCCTCTTCTCTCATGTATCCTCTGGCTGAGCTAATTTATCTTCTACTGCTGACACCTCTGTCATCTATGTTCTCACACCAGCCTTGATGTGCCTTTCCAAGGCTCTTTGCCTAATCGAAGGCAGATTGTAATAGCCAAAACTACAATCCATTCCAAAAAAACCCAGAAATCTTAGGTGACATTAAGCAAACTAACTAAGGAAGTCAGCTGCAAAACATAACGCTAGGAATCACATATACAAGTGATTGGCACCAGATCAAAGTTTCATATTTGACCTTTAATATTCTACTGTGTTAAATCTGCTTTAGTAAAAGTATTGGTTTGTTCTAGTCTATAGGCTATAGCTTTCTCTTATGGTTACTGAGGCAGATTTATTTTTTAAAAATGAGTTTGTTGCACATATTTTGAATCAGATTGCTCAGACATGTCACTGTATGACTGTGGCAGATGGGATTTGAATCCAGACCTGCTCCCTAGAGGTAGGGCCACTGTCACTGTGCCACAAGATCTTTAATGTGAGAGCTGCATTCAGAGATTTTGGTTATGCATTGGTTTTCTTCTATTTCATGCTGTAGAGCTGTGTTGCTGATGATTGACAGAAACAAACCAATTTGGGCACATCTATCATACTATGTAATGAGTTGAGATTGAAAAGAATGTCAGGGTGTTTCAAAGGGTCATCTAATACTTTTCCAAAAAGCAGAGCAAAACATTGGTATGGAAAAAAACTTCAGCTGCTATTGTAAACCTGACAACCTCTTTCATGTCTGTTCCTAATTGCTTCATTTCACTCACTCTGATAGTACATTTGGTTGATTCCCTCACAAAAACAAGCAACTGCTGCACACCCAATTTGCCTTGCCTCGCATCACTAAGATCCAGTTTGACCTTCTCACTGTTCTACACTTTCACTTTGTCATGAACTCCTACTGCCAGCTCCTGGTTAACCCTGAGTTGCTTTTAACATTAATCATAAATATCCAAACAATCATTGTTAAGCTGCTAAACCTGTTGGACCTGCATCAAAGGAACAGATAAAAATAGGCTTTGATACCAGGACCTGATCACTGTCTGGAACATGGTCGAATCGCGTCGTGCCTACCCTCTGGCTGGAGTAGCGGCTGTCGTCAGGGAGCCGTTGCTCAGGAATCCGCACCTCCATACTCGCGGGTTCGAGTGGCTGTCGGAGGGGAGGGCCGTGGCGGCGAGGGCGACCAGGGTCAGGGACGTGCTGGGTGCCGGGGGCCTGGGCTGGACGCTGCCGCAGGACATAGCGAGCAGGGCAGCGGTAGACGTCCGGTACGTGGCCACCGCCATTGGACGCCTTAAAACGGTGGTGCTCGGACCTGACGTAGTGTACCAGTTGGAGGACGCTCAGGTGTGCGGCGGGATCCTGTCCGCGCTCACCTCAGCCCGGACGGAATTTCACATTGGCCCCAAGGTCCCGTACTTCCCGCGGGAGCCTGTGCCCCACAACCTGAGCCACCTCCGGAATTTTCATTTTGTTCCCTTCCAGGGGGTAAAAAGGAGGGCCCTATATAGACTGCTGCTGCACACCGTTCGCCTCTTCTCGCTCATCCACCGTCCGGACACACCTTGGCGTGCCCATTTGCCACCGGGCGGTGGGGATCCCCAGCGGAGGGCTCTCTACGCGGGAGTCCTCTCCCTTTCCTTCGGGGATCTGGTGGGTGCTGCACGCAGCAGTCCCCTGCAACCACAGATTGCGGTGGTTCACGGACACCCAGCCCAACTGCTGGTTCTGTGGCGCTGTGGAGTCCGTGGACCACGTGTATATTGGGTGTGGGCGTTTGCACTCCCTTTTTGATTTTCTCAAAAACCTCCTCCTCTGCTTTTGGTTGCACTTCAGTCCCACGCTCCTGATCTTCGGGCACCCGGTACGGAGGAGGGAGGGCAGGTCTGAAGACCTCCTCGTGGGTCTGCTCCTGGGCCTGGCCAAACTGGCCATCAACAGGTCCAGGCAGCGGGCCGTGGAGGGGGGTCGTTAGGGCCGACTGCCTGCCCCTCTTCCGGGGTTACGTTAGAGCCCGGGTGTCTCTGGAGAAGGAGCACGCGGTGTCCACCAACACCCTGGAGTTGTTCAGGGAGAGGTGGGCGCCGCAGGGAGTGGAGTGCATTATTTCCCCCTCCAACTCTATTTTGATTTAGTCCCTACCCTCCCCTTCACTGTTTTGATCACACAGCATTGCCCTTTGATGTGAAGGGCAGGGCTTGTCACTGGTCACTCGGGTGTTTTCCTATCTTCCTGGTGATGGAAATTGAATAAAGATTCGTACACCTTGTGTCTCTCACTGTGTCTCACACTTGCACACACACACACCATGGGTGCTGGGGTAAAATAAGCACTACTGCAGTTAGGCGGTAGTGTGGGGGTTAATAAAAAAAGAAGAAAAAGAAAAATAGGCTTTGAAAATCAGGCAGTAATTTTTACTTTGGCAAATAGTGAAAAGAGGATGACATCTGCTGAACCACTCATGATGTATTTCACCTCATTTTTGTTATTTTCATTGAAGTCACATTTCATGGAAGAATAAAAAATGGGGTTTTCAGGAAGATTCATTGAATTAAAAAGTGGAAGTCCAAATCAATTCAATTGTCACCAATGGGTAATTTAATAATACAGCATGTGGAGGAATGAGGAATCACTTATTTTTTTTAATTGTCACATTTAACTACATGTGTTGACATCAGAGTTACTGTCACTTTCACAGACAGGTTTATATAGCCAGAGACTCATACAGGCCTTTCGGCCCAACTCTTTCAGGCGAACCAGGTTTCCTAACCTGAGCTAGTCCCATTTAACTGAGGTGGTATGGTGGCTCAGAGGTTAGCACTGCTGCCTCACAGTGCCAGGGACCTGGGTTTGATTCCAGCTTCGGGAGACTGTCTGTATGGAGCTTGTACATTGTCCTGGTGTCTGTGTGTGGATGCTCCAGTTTGCTCCCACAATCCAAAGATGTGCAGGTTAGGTGAATTGGCCATGCTAAGTTGTCCATAGTATTCAGGGATGTATAGACTAGGCACATTAGTCAGGGGTAAATGTAGAGGAATGGGTCTGGGTGGGTTACTCTTTGGAGGACTTGTGTGGACTTGTTGGGCCAAAGGGCTTGTTTCCACATCGTAGGGATTCTATGATTATCTGCATTTGGTCTATATCCTTCTGAACCTTTCCTATCAACGTGACTGTTTAAATGTTGTAATTGGACCTGAGTCTACCACTTACTCTGGCACCTCATTCCAAATATGCACCACCCCCATGTCAAAATGCTGCTCCTCAGGTCACTTTTAAATCTTTCTACTGTCATCTTAAACCTCTGACCTCCCCTACATGGAGGAAAAAAGCCTTGGCTATTCACCTCATCTGTGCCCCTCAAGATTTGATAACCTCTAAAAAGTCACACCTCAGCCTCCTATTTTCCAGGCAAGAAAATCCCAGTCTATCAAACATCTCCTTAAAACTCAAACCTTCTAGTGTCAGTGACATCCTTCCTACAGTAGGGCAACCAGAATTGTTAGCAATAACCTAAATTTGGCCTTACCAATGTCATCATTTTCATTGCAAAATCTGAGCTAATAAATTATTCTCATTCATAAGTATGAAATCATGCTTCTGTTTTTAATCTTGTCCTCACTGCAAAAGCTGACAATTAGGTAAAAACAATAACTGCAGGTGCTGCAAACCAGATTCTAGATTAGAGTGGTGCTGGAAAAGCACAGCAGTTCAGGCAGCATCCGAGGAGCAGGAAAATCGACATTTCAGGCAAAGGCCCTTCATCAGGAATAGAGGCAGAGTGCCTGCAGAGTGGAGAGATAAATGAGAGGAGGGTGGGGGTGGGGAGAAAGTAGCATAGAGTACAATAGGTGAGTGGGGGAGGGGATGGAGGTGATAGGTCAGGGAGGAGGGTGGGGGAAGGTAGTAAGGAGTACTCTGGGTGAATGGGGGTGGGGATGAAGGTGATAGGTCAGAGAGGAGGGTGGAGTGGATAGGTGGAAAAGGAAGATAGGCAGGTAGGACAGGTCATGGGGACAGTGCTGAGCTGGAAGTTTGGAACTGGGGTGAGGTGGGGGAAGGGGAAATGAGGAAACTGGTGAAATCCGCATTGATGTCCTGGGGTTAAAGTGTTCCAAGGAGGAAAATGAGGTGTTCTTCCTCCAGGCGTTGGGTGGTGAGGGAGAACTGCTGTGCTTTTCCAGCACCACTCTAAGCTAAAAGCTGACAATTATCCAAACTATCTCTTGGAGATTAGAAAACAACATTTTCTCAGCTCTTGAGAGAAAAAGAATTCCTTTGATGTTTTCAAACCAATTGATCAAATCCAAACAGAATTTTCCTTTTGAGATCTTAAGAAACAGTTATCAGAATTCCCTGCATTTCAAATAATTGACTGGTCCTTTGAGCTGTCAGTTAGTCTTATACAAATAGAAAACAATCAGGTAATATTACTCAAGTCAGAATGATTTCTCTCTCCAACCTATGAAAAATTCCCCTTACAATAATGAGGTTTAACTTGCTAAAAGTGCAAGTTGATAAGAGTGCTGCAATAGGAACATGTCAACTATACCTTAGTGAATAGCAGGACCAACACAGTATCTCCTTAATCAATGAGATTATAGATTGAGAAAAAGAATGATTGAGAGGGAAGGTCAAACCAAATAGGATTAGATTAATTTAGGATTTCTGGTCGGTATGGACGAGTTGGACCAAAGTGTTTGTTTCCATGCTGTATATCTCTATGATTCTAAGTACAAATAAAGAAATAGAGGGAATGCAAGATTTCATTAAGAGAGAGATAAAAAGGGGACAGAAGAAAAAGTAAGAAAAATGTTTCATGTAATATTTGACACCTTCAAAAAAATCTGAGAACAATTTATGAGCTAGAGGAATGAAATTCCATTGTTTAATTTGTTCAGTGTTTGGGTTCAAGAGGTTAATTGACATTGCATAAATAATTGTCACATGGTTAAGGTGGCAGTACCTGTCCTTAAACACTAGACTTAATTTACTGCAGTGTATTTAATGCAAGCTGTCAAGTCCTTAGAAATAACAGGGAGACTTAAGATAAGAACCTTTCTATGTGAAGCAGATATTAGAAAGGTTAAATCAATCATTAAATTCTGAAGATTCACAGCTCTCTGGCTGAATTTTTTGGCAGATTGCATATTAATAACTGTATGCATTATTATTCAGGAAAGCTTAGCACAAGACCATAAGACCATAAGACCATAAGACATAGGAGTGGAAGTAAGGCCATTCGGCCCATCGAGTCCACTCCGCCATTCAATCATGGCTGATGCGCATTTCAGCTCCACTTGCCAGCGTTCTCCCCGTAGCCCTTAATTCCTCTAGACAACAAGAACCTATCAATCTCGGCCTTGAAGACATTTAGCGTCCCGGCTTCCACTGCACTCCGTGGCAATGAATTCCACAGGCCCACCACTCTCTGGCTGAAGAAATGTCTCCGCATTTCCGTTCTGAAATGACCCCCTCTAATTCTAAGGCTGTGTCCACGGGTCCTAGTCTCCTCGCCTAACAGAAACAATTTTCTAGCATCCACCTTTTCAAAGCCATGTATTATTTTGTACGTCTCTATTAGATCTCCCCTTAATCTTCTAAACTCCAACGAATACAACCCCAGTATCCTCAGCCGTTCCTCATATGCTAGACCTGTCATTCCAGGGATCATCCGTGTGAATCTCCGCTGGACACGTTCCAGTGCCAGTATGTCCTTCCTGAGGTGTGGGGACCAAAACTGGACACAGTACTCCAAATGGGGCCTAACCAGAGCTTTATAAAGTCTTAGTAGTACATCTCTGCTTTTATATTCCAACCCTCTTGAGATAAGAGACAACATTGCATTCGCTTTCTTAATCACAGACTCAACCTGCATGTTTACCTTTAGAGAATCCTCGACTAGCACTCCCAGATCCCTTTGTGCTTTGGCTTTATTAAGTTTCTCACCATTTAGAAAGTAGTCCATTCCTATATTCTTTTTGCCAAAGTGCAAGACCTCGCACTTGCTCACTGCTAATCTGTAGTCATTTATGTTATGTTGCTTATGGCTGGATTTACTTGGGGCAGCCATAACTGGCTCCTTTCAGCTGGTCAACAATGGACAACATGAGAAGTCAGTATGCCCCCTCCAAAATCAAAACCTCCCCACGATAAAAACTCTTAAGAAGCTGTTTAAGAATTGTAATTAGTCACAACTAGGAGGCCAATGGATTTGCTGTCCTATCTTTGTCTGCTCTGATGCATCACAACCAGAAAAAAAAATCATAATTTGAAATAACTGGAACTATTGTCTTCTTGTAGCAAAATTAACGGCAAAACAGCTTTCTAAGGAGGATATGGGGAGGACTGGTGAGGATTGCTTATTCATTATTTTTGGTTGTATGACTCTAGAAGTAGGAGATGAGCCTTATCGTGGTGAACAGAAACATAATTAGATCAGTGTATAAATACTGTGCCTTCTCTAATTGGTTAGAGGCAGGGTATCTTGTGATGATTCATCATTAGTGACTCATCTCTTGAATCCCCGAAGCTGTCTATCATTCACAAGTCAAAAGTGTGATGGAATACTCTCCATTTGCCTGGATGAGTGCAGCTCTAATAACACTTAAGCAGCTTAGCATCATCATAGCTAATCACCTCCACCATCGTAAATACAATGTTCTTGTAGCTCTAACCATAAAAGG
The DNA here is from genome assembly GCF_047496795.1 of Chiloscyllium punctatum. Lineage (NCBI taxonomy): Eukaryota > Metazoa > Chordata > Chondrichthyes > Orectolobiformes > Hemiscylliidae > Chiloscyllium > Chiloscyllium punctatum. Next base: position 46,174,734 of record NC_092776.1, on the reverse strand, counting down.
ATACATACTTGCTCATCAAGGCCTCTTGAGCAGTACCCCAGGCCATCCACAACCCAGAAGGGAAACAGAAAATCGGTGCATGAGTAGGCAATTTGGCCCTTTGAGCCTGCACCACCACTCAAAAGGATCATGATTGACTATTCAATGTCAGCATCCCACTCCCACTTTATTTCTATATGCTTTGATGCCTTTAGCCATAAGGGCCATGTCCAGCTCTCTCTTGAATATATCTATGGAACTGTCCCCAACAGCTTTCTGTGGTAGAGAATTTCACAGGTTCACAACTCTCTGAGTGAAGACATTCTTCCTCATCTCAATCCTGAATGGCTTACCCCTTATTGTTAGACTATGACCCCTTGTTCTGGGCTTTCCCAACATCAGGAACATTCTTCCCACATGAAAGTGCAGCTCCTGGTTCCCATAGCCTGCAAGTTGGCTTAATCACTCCCTAGTTATACCAACAAATCACTCCACCAGGGAACAGAATCCAGCCGTGTTTAAGTCTAACCTGGCTGGCTTTTAGTGGTCTCATCTCTCCCAGAGTTTTTCCCAACATTCCAGGAATCTAAAGCCCTGGGATCTGCGCCACCTTTCCAGACAAGCATTTACTTGCTTTATACTCCTATTTCTACACACACTCGTGTGTGGTACTGGCAATAATCTAGAGATTGCCATATTTGAGATGCTGCTTGCTAATTTCCTACTGATTTTCCTAAGCTCCAACCACATTCCTCTTTTTGCCTATGATGTGGGGATATATATGTGTACCACAATTACTGATTGTTCACTTTCCTCACTGAGAGTGCTCTGTAACTGTTCAGTGATATCCTGAATCTTGTAACATTGGAGGCAACATGCTATCCTGGATTCAAGTCTGTGACTGCAAAGCATCTGTCTGCCCCCAAACCATCAAATCTCCTACCATTAATGCTCTTCCAGTTTTCTTCACATTCCTCTTGTACAACTGAGCCAACCATGGTGCCATAGACTTGGCTCTGGCTGCACTCCCCAGGTGAAGCACATATCACAGAATTGTTATACTGCAAAAGAGACCATTGGCCCATTATAGCTATACCCTATACCTTTTGTATAAATAATGATTATTTCAGAACTGAACTGGAGAGTGAATCTTGGGATTCCTGACTGTCTGCTATTTTCCTCTTGACTGCCTGGTCACCAATTCCTTCTTTCCTTGCATACCTTTAAGCTGCAGGGTGACGACATCAATAAGCGTGCTCTCCACAGAGATCAAAATCTCAGCAAAACACCACAGTGATGTCAGCTGTTTTTCAAACTCTGCAACTAAGAGCTCAAACTGATAACTTCTCCTGAACAGAGGATTATTTGGAATATGGGGAGATTCACATAGCAGGTTAGGGACTAAGATTGAAGCAAGCTGGCCACTTCTGTTACATAGAATCCCTACAGTGCAGAAACCAGGCCCTTCGGCTCAAGTCCACACCGAACTCCCAAAGAGTAATTCACCCAGACCCATTTCACTACTATCCTAGACTTACCCCTGACTAATGCATCTACACATCCCTCAACACTATGGGCAACTTATAATAACCAACTCACCTAACCTACACAATCTTTGACTGTGGGAGGAAACTGGAGCACCCTGACGAACCCCCACACAGACGCAGGGAGAATGTGCAAACTCCACCCAGACTATCGCCGGAGACTGGAATTGAACCCAGGTCCCTGGGGCTGTAAGGCAGCCTTGCTAACCACTGAGCCACCATGCCGCCCCAATCGCTACTTATTTAATAATAAATCTTACTATTACTAATCAAGATTGTCATTAATAATGATCCTAGTTCATGTTTACATGTCAACTTTTCTTGAGAAGAGATCTTCAGAAAATGCATACATGAACAGGCAGGGTTTAGAGGGATATGGGCCAAATGCTGGCAAATGGGAATAGATTAATTTCGGATATTTGGTCGGCATGGACGAGTTGGACCTAAGGGTCTGTTTCCGTACTGTAATCTCTGTTACTGTATGACTCTATTTACAATGGTCCTAAAATTACTAGCAATCGTCATATGTAAATCATTAACATACAACATCAAATTAGGTTAACATTTGTTAACATTAACAAATAGAAAAATATCTATTTCAGGCAAGCATGTCCATTCCTATAACTTAATTTCAAGGTCCATGTTTATGAGATACAGAATGTTACAAAAAAGACAAGATATAGTGCAAAACTCTAGATTGCAACTGAAATTGATATGGTTTGGCAAGAGAGGTTTATATGCATTGTCCAAAGCATTCAGTAGTTTCCTGCCAAATTAATCTAAGCTTTCCAAGACTGTAGTTGTATACCAAATGAATCAAGTGATAATGTAATCCCAGGTACACTAATGGAGGGCCCATTCATATTGGCTGCATTTGTACCTGTATTCTAGTCTCCTTAATGAGGTCACGATTCAAAGCACAATTATGGGGACATGCTGATATAATGGTAATCTCACAGGACCAGTCTTTCAAAGGTATGATTAGATTAGATTCCCTACAGTATGGAAACAGGCCCTTCAGCCCAACAAGTCCACACCTACCCTCCAAAGAGTAAGCCACCACACCCATTCTCCCTACCCTACCCTACATTTACCCCTGTCTAATGCACTTAGCTCTACTGGCATTTAGCCTGGCCAATTCACCTGCCTGCACTTCTTTGGACTGTGGGAGGAAACCAGAGCACTGGAGGAAACCCATGCAGACACAGGGAGAATGTGCAAACTCCACACAGACAGGCACCCAAGGTGGGAATTGAACCCCAGTCACTGGCGCTGTGAGGCAGCAGTGCTAACCACTGAGCCACCGTGCAGCAGCTAACACTTTGAAAAAGGCTCAAATTACACCACTGGTGGAACTAATAAAGCAGGAATTGAAAACCGCTCTCAACGAAGTTGTCAATGACAATCATCTTTGTTAGACATTTTAAAAAAGCCATCTGGTTCACTGAGTCTATTTAGGGAAGGAAATCAGTCATCCTTTCTTAGTCTGGTTTATTTGTAACTCCACACCTGCAACAATATGGAGCACTCTTCCCTGCCTTCTGATATGACATGGGAAACTATTCAGTTCTAAGGGCATTTAGAATGGGCAACAAATGCTGGCCTTGCCTAAGAAAGAATAAATTGTATAAAGCCAGAGAGACTTTTCTTGTGATATTCTGAGAAAGTGGATTCTCTATTCATTCTCTTTGTATCTAAAAATAACGAGTAGGGAATCAGAATGTTCATGCCAGACTGTCTGTGTATGACATTTATTCATGGCAGTTAGCTAATCAGGATTCACTTTGCTTCATATTTTTGGGCTTTGACATTATTGTGTACTTGCTGTAAGCATTATGACATCAGCAATCCCATATTCTCAGCCAAGATTTTCTGTTTTACATAATGTTTATGAATTATTCACTCTTCTTTCCCGCCTCAGGCGACTCTCTGTGTGGAGTTTGCACATTCTCCCCGTGTCTGTGTGGGTTTCCTCCGGGTGCTCCGGTTTCCTCCCACAATCCAAAAATGTGCAGGTTAGGTGAATTGACCATGCTAAATTGCCCGTAGTGTTAGGTGAAGGGGTAAATGTAGGAGAATGGGTCTGGGTGGGTTACGCTTCGGCGGGTCGGTGTGGACTTGTTGGGCCGAAGGGCCTGTTTCCACACTGTAAGTAATCTAATCTAATCTAATCTTTCAACAAAATATTGTGTTATTAGAAACTACACTTGACATTTATGTTAAAGTTTCATAATTATTCACCCTATCATAATGGTCAGATATTGGCAACAAAAAATCTATTCAAACTTTTATCATCGTTTGTAACTTATTCTCAGGCATAGACATATCTAGCATTATTCTTAATGCTCATTTATTTTGCAGATAGTTTGTAATTACTGCTTATTTCATCCTGATTTTGTGATGAGCTAACAATCTCAGTTATGTCTCTCCATCTACTTTGTGGCCTGAGATAGATATCCTTCTTATAGGAATGTTGCTTCAGTTTGGAAACAAAATCTTGTTTGGCAACCTAACTGATCTAGTATTCTTTGTGGTTGGTCCATTCTGCTTTGTAAAGTGTCTGAAGAGTGGTAGGACTCTAGCATCATCAAGTCGATCACTGATGGCATTCACTCAGAGATGCAAAACTGAATTTATAAAAAATGTAGGAAGTTTTTTTTGTGGGGGAAACATCAAAATAGAAAAAAAATGAAATTTCTCATATTATTTCAAATTATCCACATCAATTGTGCATATAAAATTTTATCTGCAGTAGATATTCACTTCAATTGAACATCTTGTAAAGGATGTTGTGAAACTTGAAAGAGTTCAGAAAAGATTTACATGGAGTGTTTGAGCCATAGGAAGAGGCCGAATAGGCTAGGGCTATTTTCCCTGGAGTGTGGGAAGCTGAGGGGTGACCTTACAAAGGCTTATAAAATCATGAGGAGCATAGATAGGATAAATAGACAAAGTCTTTTCCCCAGTGTGGGGGAGTCCAAAACTAGAAGGCATAGGTTTAAAGTGAGAGGGGAAAGATTTAAAATGGAACTAAGGGGCAACTTTTTCATGCAGAGGGTGGTGTGTATGTGGAATGAGTTGCCAGAGGAAGTGGTAGAGGCTGGTACATAGGCGTCTGGAATGCATATTTGAATAGGAAGGATTTAGAGGGATATGGGCCAAATGCTGGCAAATGAGTCCAGATTAATTTAGATATTTGGTCAGCATGGACAAGTTGGACTGAACGGTCTGTTTCCCTGCTGTATATCTGTATGACTATCTTTGCGCCCTTCCTTGATTGGAAGACCATGTAACTTTTTGAAGCTTTGAGTAAATGATAATTTGACCTCAGTAACAATAGAACCTTCTTTGTATCTAGAAACTGTGATTCTGCACTTGCCACCACACCAATTATAAAACACCAAACTGATTCAAAATTAAGTAACAAAATTGATTAATTCGTCAAACACGTTGATTTCTTTTCACTGCTATTCTTCATAATATTAACATAATAAAATGCCTGTCCATCCTCATTGGGGCATAATCAGCAGTCTATTTTTTAATTGGCATGTTGTACCTTGGTCTGAAGGGTTAATACTTGATTGAGTAAAGTGATCACCACTGTGATGATGTCATGAGAACATGATCAGATTAAAGAAAGAACTTGTAAGAGATGGATTTGGGACTAATGTAGCTCCAAGTGTGGAAGAAAAAGGCATGGTGGCATTATTGATAATAATCCAAACATTCTAGTAAGGTCTGGGGACTGTGGGTTGAAGACCACTGCAGCACTTGGCAAAATTCAATAAAATTTGCAATAAAAGTCCCAAGATGACTGAAATTTTGATCATCATAAACCTTGCCTGGATTAGAGTGGTGCTGGAAAAGCACAGCAGGTGAGGCAGCATCCGAGGAGCAGGAAAATTCTCATTCCTGATGAAGGGCTTTTGCCCGAAACATCAATTTTCCTGCTCCTCAGATTCTGCCTGACCTGTTGTGCTTTTCCAGCACGTCGCTAATCGATACTCTGATCTCCAGCATCTGCTGTCCTCACTTTCACCTAGTTGATAAATCTTGCCTGGTTCACTGATGTCCTTTAAGGAAGGAAATCTGCCATCCTTACCTGTGTGGAATGCTCTGCCCCAGAGGGCAGTGGAGGCCCAGTCTCTGGATTCATTTAAGAAAGAATTGGATAGAGCTCTTAAAGATAGTGGAGTCAAGGGTTATGGAGATAAGGCTGGAACAGGATACTGATTGGGAATGATCAGCCATGATCATATTGAATGGCGGTGCAGGCTCGAAGGGCTGAATGGCCTACTCCTGCATCTATTGTCTATTGTCTATTACCTGGGCTCCATGTGACTCCAGACACACAGCAATGTGGTTTTTTCTTAACTGCCCTCTGAAATGGCCTGGCAACTACTGAAAAGTCTTGAAAAAGGAATGAAATCAGACAGACCACCTAACATTGACCTAGGTACCAGAAATAACAATGGCAAAAACAGCCCTGTTGACCCTGTTCTTATCAACATCTGGAATCTAATTCTGGATTAGTGGTGCTGGAAGAGCACAGCAGTTCAGGCAGCATCCAAGGACCCTATCTGGAATCTAATGTCAAAATTGGAAGGGTTGTTTCACAGCTAAAGCAAGGAATAGTCTGATACAGTTGTACTCCCATAATCATACTTTTCAGACAATGTACCATCCCTGGGTGTGTCCTGTCTCACCAGCAGGACAGACCCTGCTGAGGTGGTGGAACAGTAGTGTACAGTCAAGAAGGAGTTTTTCTGAAAGTTCTCAGCATACACTCCAGACCACATGAAGTCTCATGCCACCAGATTAAACATGGGCAAGATACCTCCTATTGATTACAATTTGCCCCCCCTCCCCTGTGGTTGAGGAATCTGTGCTCCTCCATGTTGAACAATACCTAGAGGAAGCACTGAGGGTTGCAAGAGCACAGAATGTATTCTGGGTGGGGGACTTCACAGAATCACAGAATTGTTATCACACAGAAGGAGACCAGTCAGCCCATCATACCTGCACACATTCTACTATCAAGCACTGACGTCCTACCTTTACCCCAATTCCCTGCATATTATTTTTATCTAAATAATCATCCAATATCCTCTTTCCTTGCTTCACTTGAACCAGCCTCCATTTCCAAACTGTGTATTCCTTCCCCTAACTACTCACTGTGTGAAAACGTTTGTCTTACATCACCCTTGTTTCGTTTGCACATCATAGAACATAGAACATTACAGCACGGTATAGGCCCTCACTTTAACTCCAAGCCCTCTTGTTCTTTTTTCTTTTACAAGCAGACTTCAATGTTTATTGTCAAGAATGACTTGGCAGCAGCACCACAGACAGAGCTGGTCATGTCCTAAGTCCTGCCAGACTGGGTCTACAGCAAGTAGTGAGGGAACCAACAGAAGGTTAAACATACTAGACTTCCTCCTCAACAGTCTGTCTGCTGCACATTTATTTATCTACAACACTATCAGTATGACTGGATCAGTCATCTCAGCTACAGGACATCTTTGCAGGGGCTCCTCAGGGTAGTGACCTAGGTCAAAGGATCTTCAGCTGCTTTATCAATGACCTTCCTTCCATCATGAGTTCAAAAGTAGGATGATCACTGACAGCTGCACAATATTCAGCACCATCCTAATTCCTCAGATACTGAAGCAGTCCAGGCCAAATGCAACAAGACCTGGAAAATACCCTAATTTGGGTTGACGCCGACAAAGTAACATTCATGCTACATAAGTGCCAGGCAATAATCATCTAAAAACTGGCCCTAGATATTTAATGGCATTACCATTATCAACATTTTCGGGGTTACCATTGACTAGAAATTGAACCAGACTCACCACATTAATACAGTAGCTACAAAAGCACTTGAGAGATTAGAAATAATGCAGCAAGTCACTCATTTCCTGACTCCCTAAAGCATGTTCACTATTTACAAGATGCAAGTCAGGAATGTGATGGAATATGCCACACTTGCCTGGTGGGTGCAGCTCCACCAACACTCAAGTATCTTGACACCATTCAGGACGAAGCTGCCTACTTAATTGAAATCACATTTATAGACATTTTGGTGCAGGCACAATGGGCCAAATAGCCTTCCTCAGCGTCATAATCCTGCTATGATTCTATGATTCACTCCCTTAACAACAAATATTCAATAGCAACAGTGTGTACCATTTGTACAATGCTCTGCAAGAATTAAACAAGCACCTTACAAATTGATAAATGCTACCTTGTAGAAGGACAAGCAGATATGTGGGCTTGTTACTCTCTCTGTCATTCACCATCCTGACTTGGAAATATATTGTTATTCCTCCACTATCACTGGTTCAAAATCCTGAACTTCCCTGTGGGTCAACCTACAGCACATGGATTGCAGTGGTTCAAGAAGGCAGCTTCTCACAGACACTAGAGATGGGCAATAAATGTTGGCATAGCCAGTGGTAACCCTATCCCATTAATAAATTCTTTAAAACCCTTACAGACTGGTGACAGACATATTCTTATTATCTGTAAGTAGTGCAACAATGCAACAAACTTCAGATGATTTACTCAAGACCCTCTTCTTAGGTGGATATCCTAATCTATACTAGATCATTTTGTGCTTGTGGGATCTCACATGCAGCATCACTATCCAAAGGATGTGAGACTTCCCACTATATAAATTTCCATACTTTTCAATTGACTTTTCCAGATGGAGGCAGAAAAAGTTCACCCCTCTCCCTCTCATTGAGCTGTGTGTGTATTGAAAATTGATTTATTGAGCTGTTAGATTACTTACAGTGTGGAAATAGGCCCTTCGACCCAACAAGTCCACACCAACCCGCCACCCAGACTCATTTACCCCTTCACCTAACACTGCAGGCAATTTAGCATAGACAATTCACCTAACCTGCACATTTTTGGACTGTGGGAGGAAACCAGAGCACCCAGAGGAAACCCACGCAGACACGTGGAGAATGTGCAAACTCCAAACAGACAGTCGCCTGAGGCAGGAATTGAACCTGGGCCTCTGGCGCTGTGAGGCAGCAGTGCTAACCACTGTGCCAACGTATTTCCCAGGGCCCATAATATCAGAGGTAGTGAGATGAGACCTAATGGATTACAAGACAAATAGGCAGTTGGCTAAAGGTGGGTATATCGTCTCTGATGAAAATTTATGATCTACCTTTTTGTGTAGGAGACTGAGAGAAAAGACCAGATGCATGGAGCTTTTAATAGGATAGGACAGGGATTCTTACAGGATAGACCCATCATGGAACAAGCCCCTGGTTCCCATAAAAATGAGATACATCCTAGTCACCCCACAAATTCAAATCCTGAAGGGTATTGGGGAGGTCACTGTAGGGTCCAAGCCCATAAATCATTGAAGCTAAACTCTTTGTTTTCACTGTCAGATTGCCAACTTGGCAGTTGTTCTGGTAAAATAGGCTGCTATTTAATTGTTCATGTTTTCTTTGATATCATTAGCACATAAAAAGATTTACAATTTGTGTGATTTGTGCAAGATTTATTTTTTGGCATTCTCAAGTCAACCTGCACAATCATGTTTTCCCATATATGGAAGTCTATTCCCATTGTAATAATTTGCCTTGTGGTTTTTTAGTACATTTTAAATTATGTGCCCCATGTGAGTCTCCTTTCCAGGTTTGGTGAGGAAATTGTTAACATCTGTTACTCATGTTGTTTCAGCAGGTCCTGAAGTTGATGTTCTGCTTCTCTTTGGGGAGAATTTGTCCTACTAACTTCAAGGTGCTTAGTGCACTTTTGAAACTTGTTTCCAATAGTGATCAGCTCTTCCTATGCTTGTTAACTTTCGTTGCTTGAAGCTACTAGCTCTCTCTGCAAGCCTCCAGCTTCTAAATCCTTCTCCTTGCAAACTTATTGTTTGATTTTGCAGAAATATTTTTTCTGTTGGCTGCACACATTCAGGGCACAGTGCCTCATAGCTTTGATTCTGATGCTTGGATGCATGCTGGTTGGTGTTGCATCCAAGGGGTTATACATTTAGCAATCAACATTGGGTAAAGGAGTGGTTCTGTCCCAGCTTTGAAGGTTTGTCATGATTTATCACTTAATTGTTTGAGCAGGTGCAGCTTGCTCATATAAATCAGCAGACAGCACTGTTAGTCATTAATGTATACAGTCACAAGTGATCTGTTTCACTGCTGAATGATGTACAGTCCATTCCAGTCAAATCTGAGACTTATTTTGGTGCACAATGTGTTGGTTGTAACAGAACTCCGATTCAACAACGTTGTTTTCATTATGCTGTCAGAACTTAAACAGAACAGGAAAATGAGGAGTTACTGAAATATTTAATCCATTGTTCTGCTTTTAAATTGTTATGACGAGCTTGTAAAGGTTATCAGACTCCTTGTCCCAATTACAGTTAATTTTTCTTAATGTCAACTGCTCAGTTAAAATAACATGCAATAATCTGCAGATGGTTACTGTTGTATGTAGAACCATCGCTGGCAGTGAATTTTCAGGGTATGGTGCTGCCACTAATCCCTTTTCAGATATTTTGCATCAACTTATTCAAAGATGTTATTAGATACCTCTGAGACAGGTGGGTCTTGAACCCAAACGACCTAGCTCAGGGGTAGGGACACTATTACTGCACCACAGGAATCCCTATAAATATTTTTGATAAATATTTGGGATTTTGACCCAGTGATGCTGAAGGAATGGCGATATATTTCCATGTCAGGATGGTGAGTGTCTTGGAGGGGTTCTCGAAGGTGGTGGTACTGCCATGTTTCTGTTACTCTTCTCCTTCTAGATGGAAGTGGTCATGGGTGTGTAAGGAGCCTTGCTTAATATCTGCAATTTTCACATCGGAAGAATCGAATTACATTTGTCTATGTGGTGACTTCAGGTTATTGACTAGGTTCATGTGATTTAATATTGGCATGAGCTAAGGATGCTTGTCACATTTACTTGCTGGGGTCTGCCTGATTTGCCCTGATGATTCTGCATCCAATTACATCAGTCCAAGCCTCACCCATGCTGCTGCTCTGAGACCTTCTGTAGTATCAGCAATGGCCACTACATGTTGTGGCGCTAGTGGGTCTGAAGTGGTGATAGCCTTCTGATTGGCTGCCAGATTGGGCAGGGGGAGGGCAGAACATATTTCCTTAAAAATAGTGGAAGCCCTGACTAAAGGCAGTTAACGGCCTGATCAGCACAAAATTCACTCAGGATTTTCACAGTATGTGAAGTGCATATAAGCCCTGACCTTTTGGCTGTGGTCAAGGCCAGTGTTGCCCTATGAAACCCCAGTCCAGCTCAGTCCATATTTATTTATTCAGTACTTCTGAAAAGTCATTGCGTTGATTTCATCTACATGATGAGTGCACACAGCAAGATTACAATAAAGCTAGTTGCATGATGGGTGCTAATTTACTCCCACTAAAGACTCCTTTGAAACCTAAGAATCTCTTTCGCTCCTTGTGTTTCCAATTTAGGACATTCCCATTGAGGGTCCTGTGTTCAGCTGTTGGTGGGATGTTGACAATTGTGGTTGTGTTCCTGACAAGGTGAAGGTAGATGGGAGAGGACCAATACCCAGGAGTAGGAGCAGGCCATTGTGGAGAACGAGAAGCATCCAGCATACGGAGAGGTCACAGCTGCAGTGCCCCTCAGGATGCATGGAGTGTATAGGATTCCCATAGTATTCTGGCTCAGACTCCATTTCCTGGCCATCAAGGTGTGACATGTAAATGCAGATTCTGCATGTCCTGGGACAGCGTGATTTAAGTGTACCAGATGCTAGAGTGGGCCCTGAGGGCCACAGGAGTAGGAGGTCAATGCTGCAGTGTGGGCAGGAGGATTCAGGAACGTAGCTGTCTCCCAGGTGAGGATGCCAGTGACTGTACCCACTTGGCACTGACAGGGCAATATCACAACACTGTGGCATTCATCACCAGGAAGAGGTTCCATTTCATTCATGATCAGGTGGGCTGTGATTCTGTTCCCATTTTTTGGAGGTGTGTGCCTGTTTCACTGGCAGCTGCCACCATTTCTACATCCTGGAGCACTCTTGTCTATCTGATTGGGGCCTTACAAAGCTGGTTACTGGGAGTAAGGGATACCTGCTGTGACCATGTCTCATGATACTATTGAGCAAAGCCCAGACTGATGCAGATACAAACACCATGCTGCCTGTGCCCCGACCAGGGCCGTGTGGAGCAGGCGGTGAGGCTGCTAAAAATACTGCTTGGATAGAACTGCAGGTGAGCCTTCAGTATAGTCTGGACAGTATGATGTGCTATGCTTTGCACAACTGGGGAAGGCAACAAGGTGATACATTAGATGTTGAGGAAGTGGTGGGAAGGGGGGGAGCAGGAGCAATCTCATTGCCCATGACAAGAGCCAAGTTGCATTGGGTGCCACAAGCCAGGCAGGAGCTGACTGACCTAGTAGATTGGAGCTGGGTGCAGCAGACCCTCATAGACTGTAGGATAGTCTATGTAAGACACCAACATTTGCACTCTATTATGTGGGGTGGCCGTCAGCCCCTTTGGGCTTGGTTTGGATCCCTTTTGGCATTCTGAGAAAATGATGCATGGTCAGATGGGACAGAAAACAGACAGTCAGATGCCATAGTGGTGGGGTAGGCATTTAATGAGTTTGGTAAGATACACAGAAAAAATGAGTTGACCCTGCAGATAAAAATAACCCATCCAAAATATCTCAGCGCAGCTCGCACTTAGCTAAATAAATATAAAATTCAGCCTGAGGTATCAGTCATTGTTTTTTAATGACATTATTTGTTTCAAATATTGTTTATTTGGTTACATCAGATTTAGTAAGTTCCAGTTGTTGACTCATCATCAATTTCCCTGGAATCTCACATTTATCATCCCTTTCCTGTGATATCCAAACTGACAGGAAATATTTATTCAACAAGACTACTAGTAAGACAACAAAACTTCCTTATTTTCATCTGCAATATTATCGCCATGTGTTCAAACAGTCCACACTGCCTTTGCCTATACAGATTTTCTGATGTAATTGTTAAATCTTTTCTATGTTAATCTTAATAACCAAACGCCAAGTGCACAAGATGGATACTTGTTTTGTATTTTATTTTGCTGCTAAACACCCAAACCTGATCAGGAAAGGGATGGTTTAATGTTAAAGCCTTAAATTCAATCCCTCACGCTAGGCTGAACAGTCTAGAGCTAAAGAACATTAAAGGACATTGATTTTAAACATGGACCCAGACTTAAAAGTAAAATATGGCAGTGGGTATCTTAGATCGTATTACAATGGCATGACACTTGGTAAGTCTCATCACACCATCAACCACTCTTTAGCTTATTTGTTATTGCAGGTAGGTCCTACAGCAACTTAAGCAGTGAATCACAAATGGCTGGCAGGAAGAGTTTCTTGCCCCCTGCTGGCACTCTCCAGGGTTGAAGATTGTGATGCCGTATTTAAAGAGCACCCAAGTACCTCCTCACTTGCTGTAAGCCTGGAGCATCACTAACAGCCCACTCCCATACCCAACCATTTGCCTCCAATTGGGGATATGTGGCAAAAGGTGGCTGTCGCTTTAATGTTACCGATTGGAGCATTCGATCCAGGTTGTTCAGGTCTTTCCCCCCGGAGGGAGGAACAAGTTCCCCCATCAGACCCAGGGGGATTGAGACTCACATTGCGATTGAGGTCAGTGCCTCTAATAGGCATCAGTGCAACAGAGTACAGTGCAGGAAGAGAATGAATGATCTCCTTTGTTTCGTTATGGTTGGTGCCACTATCTTCTCTGTGCAACCTCACCCCGTTAGGGTTATGACTCAGTCTAACTCTGCCAGTGTACTGCAAATGGCTATGCTAACCTCACCATCACATGCACTGAAGGGCTTGCACCAACTTACATTGCCAAACTTGTAACACATCCCTGGCCCAACACTTGCAACTCATTTACTAAGGGCAGAGGATCATGAGCTGGCAGGGGTGTACGCATTCAGTAAGTGCTCTTGCACCATTCGCATCTCACAACCATTCTGTTTCTCTTATTGTGAGACAAGCTGGCCACAATCACAAAGAGTGGGCCCTGATGGCAGAGGTCATCCTGATCTTCAGAGTTTCACTGAATTTAAGGGGAATGTGGCCAGCTGATGGATGAGGACAAAGACTAGGCCTGAGCCAATGGGGAAATCAAACTGGGAGAAGCCAGTGAGCAACATTATTGGTGCTTGTCTCAGGAATGCAACCACTCCCACATAATCGTTTACATGAGAGGTTGTGATCCTTCACCAACTAATCTTCCCTCATCTCTTCCACAGGTTTGAACAGTCAACAATAGCATAATGGAGGAGCCCCCAGAGGCTATCCAGCATAAGCACCTCTAAGAATGAAGCCTGTGATATCTCAGAGGTTCCATCAATGAGGCATTAATCCATCATTACTTCAGCATGTACGAGGGGGTATAACTACAAATTGAGGGGTGATAGATTTAAGACAGATGTCAGAGGCAGGTTCTTTATTCAGAGAGTGGTAAGGGCATGGAATGCACTACCTGCTAATGTAGTCAACTTAGCCACATTAGGGAGATTTAAACAATCCTTAGATAAGCACATGGATGACTTTGGGATAGTGTAGGGGCTGAGAATAGTTCACAGCTTGATGCAACATTGAGGGCCGAAGGGCCTGTTCTGTGCTGTATTGTTCTATTTTCTGTGTTCTAAGCTGGAGACTGTCATCCTAGTGAGCACTAAACTGGAGCAGACATGGGTACACAATCTATTGAATGTATCACTGACAGATGTTCGCATTGCAGAGGAAGAAATGCCCACAGAATCTGGCACTCAAACACTACCAGAGATCAGGTACCAGTTCAGCTCTATGCAGAAGGCATGCCTCTGCACTTGTCCACCCTGAGATGCTCAACCTGTAGAGATAGGCAAGGTATATCAACCAGGGAATGTCAGAGTTCTTACCTGAACTGGAACGAAAGATGGATGAGTCCATTTATCCTCTACCTCTCATGGTCCTCCATCACAAGGGTGTTTGGTGCCTCCATGGCAAGTTGGCCTCCATCAAAGAGACCCACATCCAACAGAATGCTCGATGGTTGCCGGTTATGTGCTTAGACCCACAGTCCATTGCACTAACCATGGGTGATCAGCACCAATGGCAAGGTGAGGGTGGGCACTAGAGGTGCCCTATACCCCCACCCTGATACCTTCCAGCCACTGACCCCATCGCTAGCAGCATTTCACACTGAGGAGGGGCACCCACAATTGTGCAGGATGTTTGCAGCAGCCTGGAGTATTCTAGGTCCTGAGGTTAGAGAGGTTTCCTGTCAAATGTTTGTAGTAACCAGGGAGTACCAGTCAGTGGGCTCCTCAACCCAGCTGTGGGTCTGCATCTTGATATAGTGTAGTCAAAAGATGAAGAAATCTCTTTGAAACCATATTGATAGCATGGATGCTTCATTAATGTAAAGAAAAATAACATTATGTATACAATTTTATCGTTCTAACATTTCACATAGTTTTGTTCTCCTGCTAAGTCCCTGCATGGATGAAATGAAAGTGAAGTTGTATCTTCCCTCATTACACTGAGATGCTGCATTTCCCTCAGAACACTACTGAGTATCTCGCTGTTTCTGTAATATATGTCTCTGTGTTCCCTCTCATGTCCCAGCAAACCATGGACCTAGCATTTTGAGTGTAGTCAATACTGCAGAGGGAGTGTTCAGGGATGGAGACTTTGTTCCATTGGTCCAACAGCAGGATAATGAGCTCGGTGCAGCTACATTGCAGACCCCGCACAAACAATTCATGAGAGTCATGCTGAGAGGTGACCAGCATCAACCTGGGGCAGGAGCCAAAGGTCTTCTTTATGCCTCCATGGCCAGGTTAGGTATTCTCCATATAAAATAGGTTAAACATACCTGAAAAGTGACTCTAACCATTCCTTGGCAAGGTAAGGGAAGTATTCATGACCTTGCAAGCTGACTCATGGAAAATACATGGTCATCACGATGGTATAGTGGGGCCGTAGCAGAGCAGAATGGGACTAATGCCATCAGATAAAACCATAACAGCATAAGACCATAAGACATAGCAGTGGAAGTAAGGCTATTTGGCCCATTGAGTCCACTCCACCATTCAATCAAGGCTAATGGGCATTACGACGCCACTTACCCACCCTCTCCCCGTATCCCTTAATTCCTTGCAAGATTAAGAATTTATCAATCTCTGCCTTGAAGACATTTAACCTCCCCGCCTCCACTGTGCTCTGTGGCAATGAATTCTACAGGCCCAACACTCTCTGGCTAAAGAAATGTCTCCTCATTTCCATTTTAAGTTGACCCCCTCTAATTCTAAGGCTGTGCCCACGGGTCCTAGTATCCCCGCCTGACAGAAACAACTTCCCAGCGTCCACCCTTTCTAAGCCATGCATCATCTTGTAAGTTCTCCCCTCAGCCTTCTAAACTCTAATGAATACAATCCCAGGATCCTTAGCCATTCATCATATGTTAGGCCTACCATTCCAGGGATCATCCGTGTGAATCTCTACTGGACACGCTCCAGTGCCAAAATGTCCTTCCTGAGGTGTGGGGCCCAAAACTAGACACAGTATTCTAAATAGAGCCTAACCAGAGCTTTATAAAGTCTCAGTAGCACATCGCTGCTTTTATATTCCAACCCTCTTGAGATAAATGACATTACATTTGCTTTCTTAACCACGGACTCAACCTGCAAATCAACCTTTAGAGAATCCTGGACTAGTAATCCCAGATCCCTTTGTACTTTGGCTTTATGAATTTTCTCACCATTTTGGAAATAGTCCTTACCTGTGTTCTTTTTCCAAAGTGCATTTGCTCACATTGAATTTCATCAACCATTACTTGGACCATTCTCCTAAACTGTCTAAATCTTTCTGTAGCCTCCCCATCTCCTCAGAACTACATGCCTGTCCACCTAACTGTATTATTGGCAAACTTTGCCAGAATGCCCCCAGTCCCTTCATCCAGATCATTAATATATAAAGTGAACAGCTGCAGCCCCAACACTGAACCCTGTGGGATACCACTTGTCACTGGCTGCCATTCCGAAATAGAACCTTTTATCCCAACTCTCTGCCTTTTATCCCAACTCTCTACTCAGGGCTCCTGGCTCAGACATAGGACCTCACGGAGCTCGGGAGTCTTTCTGACTATGAGTGCTCCCTGATTAGCTTTCTATTTAGTGGAAGGATGGCCCAGAATACCACAGCCCTCTGCCAGCCCTGTCTGTGGAAGTGTCCACAGTTTTACAGCTACAGCTACATACAACTAGCACAGAGCCTAGAGTCTCCTAGCTGGCCTTCTGCCTCACATCACAAACAATTCCAAACAATAATGCAAAATGAATCACTTCTGACTCAATAAAGATTATTGAATACAGAATACAGCAGTGGTATGTGTCCCACACTCCCACCTCCCTGAACACCCAGCACATCCTTCCCCTTCTAAGGCAATGGTTTCCAGCCAGGATGCTCGAAGTGCAGTAGTTCTGTCTTGATCCAATGCAGCAGCTTCTACCTCGCTTGCTGCACTGCTCCCTGCATTCCTGAAAGATTAAGGTGACAATCAGGTGAATGTGCAATTTATATTCATGCAATGAGATTCATTGAGTGGAGCTGATAAATATTTTCCAATCAACCTGTTGAAGATGATACTGCACACCTCTGGAACAGGAGGAACTTGAACCCAGGCCTCCTGGCTCTGAGATAGGGACACGATCACAGTACCCGGAGAACTCTGATTATAGCTCATTTAACCTGTTTTTCTAACGAACATGTTTAGAGATGTTACTACATATCTCTGGAGCAGGTGGGACTTGAAGCTGGGCCTCCCAGTCCTGTGGTAGGGACAGTACCACTGTGCCAGAAGGGCTCTGAGCATAGCTGATATCCATCATTGTAACATCAAGGTCAGCTACATCTGATTGTCCATCTGCTGGACCCCTGGTTTAATAAGGAGTCACCTTAGTTGACCAAAACACGACAGACATAACTCTGCTCCGAAATAAAAACTCTTCCAACTTCTTACATCAATAGAGTTTGTTACTTTGTTGGAAGACGTTTGGAAGTTTACCATAATAATACTTGGAAGGAGTGGATTTCTTTATAAGGAACAGCTGGACAGACTAGGTCTGTGTCCTCTAGAGCTTAGAAGAGTCACAGGAGACTTAATTGAAACATATAAGCAGGGATGTCTTGTTGCAATTGTACGGGCCTTGGTGAGACCACACCTGGAGTATTGTGTGCAGTTTTGGTTGTTTTAACTAAGGAAAGATGTTCTGGCTATGTAGGGAGTGCACCAAACATCTGTTAGATTGATATTTGGACTGGCAGGATTGATGTATGAAAAGAGATTCAATTAATTTGGTCTATATACACTCTTGTTTCGAAGATTGAGGGGGATTTCATTGAGAACTATAGAGAACTAATAGAATGGGAGAGAGTAAATACAGGAGGGATGTTCCCGATGACTAGGAAGTCCAGAGCCAAGAGTTACAGTCTAAGGATATAGGGTAGGCCTTTTAGGACTGAGATGAGAAATGTCTTCACCCAGAGAATAGTGAATCTGTGGAATTCTCTGCCATGAAAAGTCATAGAGTTATAGAGTCATAGAGATGTACAGCACGGAAACAAGCCCTTCGGTCCAACTTGCCCATGCTGACCAGATATCCCAACCCAATCTAGTCCCACCTGCCAGCACCCAGCCCATATCCCTCCAAACCCTTCCTGTTCATATACCCATCCAGATGTCTTTTAAATGTTGCAATTGGACTAGCCTCCACCACTTCCTCTGGCAGCTCATTCCATACACACACCACCCCCTGCGTGAAAAAGTTCCCTTAGGTCTCTTTTATATCTTTCCCCTTTCACCGTAAACCTATACCCTCCAGTTATAGACTCCCCAATCCCAGGGACAAGACTTTGTCTATTTATCCTATCCATGCCCCTCATGATTTTATAAACCTCTATTAGGTCAGCCCTCAACCTCCGACGTTCCAGGGAAAACAGCCCTAGCCTGTTCAACCTCTCCCACTAGCTCAAATCCTCCAACCCTGGCAACATCCTTGTAAATCTTTTCTGAACTCTTTCAAGTTTCACAGCCAATTATTGAATTTTTTTTTAAAGAAGAGTCAAGATATAGTTCTTAGAGCTAAGAGGCTGTAGAGAGAAAGTGGGAACTGGGAATTGTCTTGGATAATCAGCCATGACCATATTAAATGGTGGAGCAGGCACAACCAGCCAATTGGCCTACTCCAGCTCCTATTTTCCATATTTCTCTGTAAGGTCCTGAGTCCTGAGGGGATTTGGCTGGCTGAATGTAGAAAGAATGCTTCTTGTCAGAGAATCTAGAACTAGGTGTCATAGTTTAAAAATAAGTGATCGTTCATTTCAGTCTGAGATGAGGAATACATTTCTTTCTCAGAGAGCTGTGAAAAGACGGTGGGTGCGGAATCTGTAAATATTTCTAAGGCAGAGGTAGATGGATTTTTGATTACTAAAGGTATGAAAGATTATTGAGGCCATGTAGAAATGTAGAGTTGAGGTTAAAATCGGTTATGGTCTTATTGAATGGCACAGCGGGTTCGAAAGGCGAAGTGGCCTACTCTACTTTCTTGTTCGCATGTTTGTAAGTTTAATATCCTTTCAGAATAGTGAGATTCACTGGCTGTCTGAGAACCAACAGCCCCCTAGTCTCCTCCTCAGCATAACATGACCCATTATACCTCATTCCGTTCCATGTTCACCAGGCTGCCATCCCTGTTTCCCTGGTGATATACCCCCCACTCCAACTACCCCCTCCCCACTCCCACCCCACCAGAGACTTGCCAACCCCAGATCTTCCAAATCCTTGACCACAACAGACAACATTCTGAACCAAGCTCCAGGTGTGAGTTGGCCTCTGTTTGGACAATGGTCTGGACAGAACCTTCACCATCCCAGACTGACTGCATTGGAGCATGAGAACTAAGAGCATGTGTAGGCAATTCAGGCCTTGAGTCTGCTCCACCATTCAGTACAATTATGGATGATCTCATCTTAGCCTCAACTCCACTTTCCTGCCCACTCTCCATTATCCTTCAACCCATGACTAATGAGAAAATCTGCCTATCTCCTCTTTAAATTTACTCAATGTCCCAGCATCCATTGTCCTCTGGGGTAATGAATTCCACAGATTCATGTCCCTGTGAGAGAAGTCATTTCTCCTCATCTCTGTTTGAGACCTGCTACCCCTTATCCTAAATCTATGACCTCTCATTCTAGATTTCCCGACATGTGGAAACATCCTGCAGGCCAACAAACGCCCAGACCCACTGAAACCCAGCCCCGACTGACTGAAGCTACCTCTTGTCTGATTTATCCTTTAATCTTCCACTGCTTTCACTGTTTCATGCCACTCTAACAATGCCTGTCCTTGTCTACCTCTTTTGCAATCCAACGCAGTTTCCCACTTGTTGATTTTCATGCTTTCCTACACAAGCTGCCCCCTGACTGCTGTGTGTCAGTTGTGTTTGGAGATGGCTCATGGTGTCAGTATGTTTGAAACTGAAACAGCTTGTATCCATATGCTGCAAGAGTTGGACAATGTACAGGCTTGAGCTCATAACTGGCAACAAACGCTTGTTGACAATGATCATATCCAACAAGGGAATATCTAGCCATCACTCCTTGACGTTCAGTGGGTAGCTTCTCAGCATCCTGGCTTGGAAATTTTGTGTCATTCCTTCAGCATCACCGGCTCAAAATCCTGCAAGTCCCCACCCCCCCTCCTTCTAATGGCAATCTGAGTGTCACTAACTTTACACAGTTATATCAGTAATAGATGCTTTCTTATTATGCTACACAGTCCACCTTTTCTCACTCTCTCCTTTCGCAGGGAGTGCCGATGTTAGGGCAAGATAATGAGTTTATTCCCACAGGCTGAGTGGGTAGAGAGGTCTCAGAAGCCCTCAGGTGTGTGGGCAGTTCCTGTTTGCTGCAAGCGAACTTGTTTCACATCCTTTTCATCCAGTCTAAAATAACACAAAAGGAGATGAAGTCCCAAGACCAGATTCTTATCGCAGCAATTGGAAATATTGCTGCCAGACATCTGGGTCAAAAACATCCTAAAATAAACAAACTGGCAAAAAAAAATCTCATATACTGCAAAAATCAATTCTTGCAACCCAAAGGTACACTTTCACACATGCTTTCAATAAAAATACAGCCGCTGCATAATTGCACAGACTCTCATAAGGAGACCCCATAGTCTTTGCTACTTTATGGGTTGCTTACTATATTTTCTAATGCCAGCAAAAGGCTGTAGTATTCAGACAAAATCCTTCTTTTGACAGTAACCTCCTCGGAATTAAAACTCTCACAGCCAGTAGATGAGAAACAAAGAATTCTACAGCACCAAAGGGAGGCCAATTAGCCCCATTTTACGACAGCAGTTCATTGAAAGAGCTGTCAACAATTTGTCCCACTTCTCCATTCGTACATCAAACCACTGCAAGCAGTTACTTTCCAGCTAGTTACTCAATTTGTTTTGGAAGTTACTATAGGGTCTGGTTCCAACCCCCTGACAAATAGAGCCTTCCAAATCATAATAACTCACTGTGGGACTGTTTTCACTTTCATCAACCCCACGGTTATGTTAAATCTATGCCCTCTGGCTATCATCGTGGAAAGTCTGTATCAAGGAAGGATGTGAACTAGTTTGACAATTAACAGATAGCTATTCCTCCATCATCTGATTCATTCAGTATCCTGCTTTCAGAATGACAAATCCCTGAACCTAATTCCTCGTGCTGTGCACAGGCTCCCAAGCAACTCTCCATTCTTTAGATGTGGGTTTTGCTGGTGAGGCCAGCATTTATTGTCCATTCGTAATCCCCATATTCATTCATAAGAAGGTGATGGTGAGCTGCCTTATTTTACTGCTGCTGTCCTTGCTGTACCCCTGCAGTGCTATTACTGGGGAGGGGGGGTGTTCATGGATTTTTACTTAGTGGCAGTGAAAGAACAGCAATATGGATGTAGGTTCACTTGCTGAGCTACAAGGTGCATTTCCAGACGTTTCATTACCTTACTAGGTAACATCTTCAATGGGCCTCAGGCGAAGCAATACTGAAAATTCCTGCTTTCTATTTATATGTTTGGGTTTCTTTGGGTTGGTGATGTCATTTCCTGTGGTGATGTTATTTCCTGTGAAGTCACTTTCTGTTCCTTTTCTCAGGGGGTGGTAGATGGGGTCTAACTCGATGTGTTTGTTGATAGAGTTCCAGTTGGAATGCCATGCTTCTAGGAATTCTCTTGCGTGTTCATGTATTCTGGTAGCTAGTTTTCTGCCACCAGAATACATGAAGAGGAAATGACATCATCACAAACCCCAGGAACCCCCATCCAGGACAAACATATAAATAGAAAGCAGGAGACAACAGCTTCGCTTCACTTGGAGGTCGCCACTGATGATGTTACCTAGCCAGGTAATGAAACTTCTGGATATCAAACCTACAGCTCAGCAAGTAAACCTACACCCTAAACCTCAACCTGAGCTACAAACCTTCACAAACCTTGCATTTCCCTTCTCATCTTAAACCTATGTCTTCTAATTTTGGATTCTCCTACCCTGGGAATAAAAAATCTTGTCTATTCAGCCTATTTATGCCCCTTGTGATTTTATAAACCTCTGTAAGGCCACCCCTCAGTCTCTGATACACCAGGGTAAAAAAGTTCCAGTCTATGTACCTCTCCTTATAACTGAAACTTTCCAGTTTTGTTAACATCCTTGCAAATCTTTTTCCTGTTTAACAACATCCTTCCTGCAACACGGTGACCAGAATTGTATGCAGTACTCCAAATGTGACCTTACAAATGTCTTGTACAGCTGTAAGATGATGTCCCAACACCTATACTCAATGTTCTGACCAATGAATGCAAGCATGCCAAATGCCTTCTTCGCCACCCTGTCTACCTGTGACACCACTTTCAACAAACTATGTACCTGAATTCCTAGGTCTGTCTATCCGACAGCACTCCCTATGACCCTATCTTTAAATAAGTGACTCTCGCCCTGCTTTGTCTTACCAAAAGGCAATACCTCACATTTATCTAAATTAAACTCCACAAGCCATTCCTCAGCCCACTGGCCTAGTTGATCAAGATCCTGTTGTACTTTTGGATAACCTTCTTCACTGTCCACTATATCACCAATTTCAGTGTCATCCAAACTTACCCACCATGCCTCCCATATTCTGATCCAAATTGTTTATATAAATGACCAAAAACAGTGGACACAGCACTGATCATTGTGGTAGACCTCTGGTCACAGACCTCCAGTCTGATCAACAACCTTCTATCACTTTTGTCTCCTACCATCCAGCTAATTTTGTATCCGACTAGCTTGCTCTCCCTGGATCCCATATGAACTAACTTTACTAACCAGCCTACCATGTGGAACCTTGTCGAGGACCTTGCTAAAGTCCATGTAGACAATGTCTACCACTCTGCCTTCATCTATCTTCTTGGTCACCTCTTCAAAAAACTGAGTCAAGTTTGTGAGATATGATTTCCCAAACACAAAGCCAGGCTGACTATCCCGAATCACTCATTGCCTTTTCAAATGCATGTAGATCCTGTCTCTCAGAATCCCCTCCAACAATGTACCTACCACTAATGTAAGGCTCAGTGGTCTGTAGTTCCCTAGCTTTTCCTTGCTTAGATAATGGCATCACATTAGCCATCCTCCAGTCTTCTGCAACCTAATCTGTAGCTGTTGATGATATAAATATCTCAGCAAGGGGCCCAGCAATGACTTTCCTAGCTTCCCAAAGAGATCTGGGAAATGTCTGATTATGTCCTGGGGATTTATCTACCTTTTTATGTTTTATGACCTCACAGCTTCTCTTCTGTAATCTGAACTGTTTTCAATACATCACTAATTTCGCTGACTTTCCTAGCTTTCATGTCTTTCTCTACAGTAAATAATGAAGCAAAATATTCATTTTGGATCTCACCCATCTCCTGGGGTTCTACACATAGATGGCCTCATTGGTTTTTAAGGGGTCTCCCACTTGCCAGATGTCCCTTTACCTGCGAACAGGCTCCTCCAGTCTACTTTTGAAAGTTTCTGTCTAATACAAAATTGGTCTTGCTCCAAATTAGAACCTTAACTTAGAGACAAGACCCAACCTTGCCCATAATTAATTTAAAACTAACAGAATTCTGATCACTGGTCCCAAAGTGCTCCCCCACTAACTCTTCAGTCACTTGCTGTACATTATTTCTGAAGAGGAGGCCCTTCTCTAGTATTTCTGGAAGAGCACAGCAGTTCAGGCAGCATCCAAGTAGCTTCGAAATCGACGTTTCGGGCAAAAGCCCTTCATCAGGAATAAAGGCAGTGAGCCTAAAGCATGAGAGATAAGCTAGAGGAGGGTGGGGGTGGGGAGAAAGTAGCATAGAGTACAATGGGTGAGTGGGGGAGGGGATAAAGGTGATAGATCAAGGAGGAGAAGGTGGAGTGGATAGGTGGAAAAGAAGATAGGCAGGTAGGACAAGTCCGGACAAGTTATGGGGACAGTTACTGAGCTGGAAGTTTAGAACTAGGGTAAGGTGGGGGAAGGGGAAATGAGGAAACTGTTGAAGTCCGCATTGATGCCCTGGGGTTGAAGTGTTCCGAGGCGGAAGATGAGGCGTTCTTCCTCCAGGCGTCTGGTGGTGAGGGAGCGGCAGTGAAGGAGGCCCAGGACCTCCATGTCCTCGGCAGAGTGGGAGGGGGAGTTGAAATGTTGGGCCACGGGGCAGTGTGGTTGATTGGTGCGGGTGTCCCAGAGATGTTCCCTAAAGCGCTCTGCTAGGAGGCATCCAGTCTCCCAAATGTAGAGGAGACCGCATCGGGAGCAACGGATTCAATAAATGATATTAGTGGATGTGCAAGTAAAACTTTGATGGATGTGGAAGGCTCCTTTAGGGCCTTGGATAGAGGTGAGGGAGGAGGTGTGGGCGCAGGTTTTACAGTTCCTGGGGTGGCAGGGGAAAGTGCCAGGATTGGAGGGTGGGTTGTTTGGGGGCGTGGACCTGACCAGATAGTTGCGGAGGGAACGGTCTTTGCGGAAGGCGGAAAGGGGTGGGGAGGGAAATATATCCCTGGTAGTGGGGTCTGTTTGGAGGTGGTGGAAATGTCAGCGGATGATTTGGTTTATGCGAAGGTTAGTAGGGTGTAAGGTGAGCACCAGGGGCGTTCTGTCCTTGTTACGGTTGGAGGGGTGGGGTCTGAGGGCGGAGGTGCGGGATGTAGACGAGATGCGTTGGAGGGCATCTTTAACCATGTGGGAAGGGAAATTGTGGTCTCTAAAGAAGGAGGCCATCTGTGGTGGAACTGGTCCTCCTGGGAGCAGATCCGGCGGAGGCGGAGGAATTGGGAATACGGGATGGCATTTTTGCAAGAGGTAGGTGGGAAGAGGTGTAATCCAGGTAGCTGTGGGAGTCAGTGGGTTTGTAAAAAAATGTCAGTGTCAAGTCAGTCGTCATTAATGAAGATGGGGAGGTCCAGGAAGGGGAGGGAGGTGTCAGAGATGGTCCAGGTAAATTTAAGGTCAGGGTGGAATGTGTTGGTGAAGTTGATGAATTGCTCAACCTCCTCGCAGGAGCACGAGGTGGCACCAATGCAGTCATCAATGTAGCGGAGGAAGAGGTGGGGAGTGGTGCCAGTGTAATTACCGAAGATCAACTGCTCTACGTAGCAAACAAAGAGACAGGCATAGCTGGAGGTGTAGAGGGATTGGATATCTTCACCATGGATATCCAAAACCTCTACACCTCCATCCGCCATGACCAGGGCCTCCAAGCCCTCCGTTTTTTCCTCTCCAGACATCCCCAACAGTACCCTTCCACCGACACTCTCATTCGTTTTGCCGAACTGGTCCTCACCCTTAACAATTTCTCCTTTGAATCCTCCCACTTCATCCAGACCAAAGGGGTAGCCATGGGCACATGTATGGGCCCTAAAGGAGCTTTCCACATCCATCAAAGTTTTACTTGCACATCCACTAATATCATTTATTGTATCCGTTGCTCCCGATGCGGTCTCCTCTACATTGGGGAGACTGGGCACCTCCTAGCAGAGCGCTTTAGAGAACATCTCCGGGACACCCGCATCAATCAACCACACCGCCCCGTGGCCCAACATTTCAACTCCACCTCCCACTCTGCCGAGGACATGGAGGTCCTGGGCCTCCTTCACCGCCGCTCCCTCACCACCAGACGCCTGGAGGAAGAACGCCTCATCTTCCGCCTCGGAACACTTCAACCCCAGGGCATCAATGTGGACTTCAACAGTTTCCTCATTGCCCCTTCCCCCACCTCACCCTAGTTCTAAACTTCCAGTTCAGTAACTGTCCCCATAACTTGTCCGGACTTGTCCTCCCTGCCTATCTTCTTTTCCACCTATCCACTACACCCTCTCCTCCTTGACCTATCACCTTCATCCCCTCCCCCACTCACCCATTGTACTCTATGCTACTTTCTCCCCACCCCACCCTCCTCTAGCTTATCTTTCCACGCTTCAGGCTCACTGCCTTTATTCCTGATGAAGGCTTTTGCCCGAAACGTCGATTTCGAAGCTACTTGGATGCTGCCTGAACTGCTGTGCTCTTCCAGCACCACTAATCCAGAATCTGGTTTTCAGCATCTGCAGTCATTGTTTTTACCTTCTCTAGTAGGGCCATCTACCTTTTGATTGAAAAAGTTTTCTTGAACACACTTAACAAATTCCTCCCCATCGAAGCCCCTAACACTAAAGCTGTCCCAGTCTATGTTTGGACAGTTAAAATACCTTACCATTACAACTGTATTATTCTTACAGCTATCTGTGATCTTCCTACATATTTGCTCCTCAATTTTCCATTGACTGTTGGAAGGTCTATAGTACAATCCCATTTAAGTGATCAACCCCATCTTATTTCTCAGTTCCACCCATATAGCTTCACTGGACAATCCCCTTGGAATATCCTCTCTAAGTGCAACCATGATGTTTTCCCTCATCAGAAATACCACTTCTTCTCCTCCCCTGTCTCTCCTTCTATCCTTTCTATAGCATCTGTACCCTAGAACATTACCTATGGCATCCCAGTCCCATGTTCCTATCCATGCCCTGAGTTCATCTGCTTTACCTGTCAGCCCTCTTGAATTGAAATAAATGCAGTTTAATTCCTCAGTCTTCTCTCATTCTCTGCCATGCTCTTGCCCACCTTGTCTATTTAACTTGCTCTCTTTAATTTCAACACCAGCCTCTATATTCCCTCTTGTCTCACTGCCACTTGGAGTCCCACCTGCCCTAGCCAGACTAGTTTAGAGCCTCCTGAGAAGCTCCAGCAAATCTTCCCGCCAGGATATTAGTCCCCTTCCAGTTCTGGTGCAACCCATCCTTGTACACGTCATTTCTGCTCCAGAAGACATCCTAATGATCCAAAATTCTGAATCCTGCTCTCCGCTCCAATTCCTTAGTCACGCATTAAGCCATACTTCGATCTCTGATCTGAAAGCAAAAATCACTTAAAAACTGAAGATTTTTTTGAACCCACCCTCACACCAAGAAATCTGCAACCTAAACAAACCCAACCTGTAATGACCAGCTCCCAACTGATTCAAGCAGAACCTCAGCATTCATCCCCCAAAATGTAACCAAATACCGTTGGAACCCGAGAAATGGGCTGAGAAGTGGCAGGTGGAATTTAATTTAGATAAATGCGTGGTGCTGCATTTTGGGAAAGAAAATCTTAGCAGGACTTAAATTAAAAATGTTAATTATAGAAGAAATATTTGAATCTTCCAACTCAATGATAAGGTCCTAGGGAGTGTTGCTGAACAAAGAGACCTTGGAGTGCTGGTTCATAGCTCCTTGAAAGTGGAGTCACAGGTAGATAGGATAATGAAGAAGGTGTTTGGTATGGTTTCCTTTATCGGTCAGAGTATTGAGTACAGGAGTTTGGATGCCATGTTGCGGCTGTACAGGACATTGATTAGGCCACTATTGGAATATTGCGTGCAATTCTGGTCTCCCTGCTTTAGGAAGGATGTTGTGAAATGTGAAAGGGGGTTCAGAAAAGATTTACAAGTATGTTGCCAGGTTTGGAAGATTTGAGCTACAAGGAGATGCTGAATAAGCTGGGGCTGTTTTCCCTGGAGCATCAAAGGCTGAGGGGTAACCTTATAGAGGGTTATAAAATCATGAGGGGCATGGATATGGTAAATAGACAAAGTCTCTTCCGTAAGGTGGGGGAGTCCAGAACTAGAGGGCATAGGTTTAGGGTGAGGGGGAAAGATATAAAAGAGACCTAAGGGGCAACTTTTTAACTCAGAGAGTGGTACATGCATGGAATGAGCTGCCAGAGGAAGTGGTGGAGGCTGGTACAATTGCAACATTTAAGAGGCATTTGGATGGATATATGAATAGGAAGGGTTTGGGCTGGGTGCTGGCAGGTCAGACTAGATTAAGTTAGGATATCTGGTCAGCATGGACGAGTTGGACCAAAGGGTTTGTTTCCATGTTGTACATCTCTATGACTCTATGACTCTAAATCACTACATTAGTAGCATCAAAAAGTCCACCAGGGTATATGTCAGAATCATTGGGATGGGGATTGTTCATTGTCAAGAATATTGGGGGAATTAGGAGGCCTGGAGGACTGTGATCACTGTCAGCATGGGGAGGGTTGATTATGTTTTCAGTGCTGATCCTTTCCTTTACATGCTCTGTGTCAAACCAACAATAAGTAACCTTTCAGAATGTTCTCTCTGTGTGACATTTCTGTGTAAAATTTTGGATCTGTTGAAATCCCCAGTCCTTCTCGATATACTTTCTCAATGTTTCCTGGCAAAAAAAATTACCTCAGATAAGTACCAAATATCATTTCTATGAAAATTAAAATGATCTGAACTCTAGTATGCATTGGTCCTGAGGTTGAGTTAAAGAATACCTGATCTCTAGACATACACATTGATATTAAAAACATTTAAATACAAAGATTCATGTCAGAGTTAACAATGAAAGACTCATCGTAGCTAGCAGAAAAAGGATGTACCTCAATACGGATATGGAGACATGCATATATGCTAATAATTAAGTTTGTGCTCAGCACAGACAACTAAAAGAGACACATAAACAAAGCCCTGGAAAGACACATGGCAACATTACACTTGGGCCTGAAATTAAAAATGTTAATTATAGAAGAAATATTCAAACTTTCCAAATGATACGAGGTGACAAAGATCCTTAATACATAAATACCATCAGAAACCAGTATAAGACAATACTCATTCAGAGAGAGAAATGGCTTACCTTTATTAATAAAATTTTAAGAAAGGATTTTTTTAAAATTGAAAGACCAAGGGAGGGATGAAAGGAATATCCAAATATGAAAATGAAACATCTTTATTGATAAACCTTTAATGAAGGATTATTTTAAGTTTGAACGAATAAGGGTGTGTCAACATTTCAGAAAATGTGACAAAATGGGACACGTTTTCAGGAAAGGAATATATTAAATAATCACCCACAAAATGAGATAGAACTGTCGACAACAAAACAAAATCTAAAATGTTTCAAGGGGAGCTAAGTGCTAGAGATTTTACAATTTGACAAGTTTGTACTTATGTCAAAGGTCAATTTATTCATTTCAAGTTAGTCATTGGGATGGGTGGTCACTATGTTATCAGATATGAGACACAGTTAAAAGAAACACTTTTACAGCTATCAGCAGTACAGCTACATGGTCCAGGAGGTGTTTGACTTGAAGTTATGTAACAGTCAATGGTATAATGGACGGTGAAGAAGGTCATCTAAGATTACAAAGAGATCTTGATCAATTGGGATCAATGGGCTGAAGTGTGACAGATGGGGAAGAAATCAGAATCCCTGTAAAATTTTAATGAAATTTGATGACCCACAGTGCCACTAACATCTGTTCAGTTGCAGAGGAATCTGTGGGATCTGTGAATCTTGACTGTTTTTGCTATTTGATATTCTTAGTAGGGTGTTCAACCATTGTGTGACCATTTGCCATGTCTCCCTCAGGTTGATTTTGGATATTAGAATAGAACTTGTGTATGCATATATAGTAGATTGCTTAACTATGCTAACTTTGTATAATAAAGTTTTGTGTTGTCTGTTCAAAACCTTGGAGGTGTGTAGCTTTATTTGCTCTCTAAGTACCTGGGTTTTTTTTAACGGTTATCTTTAAAACAATCCTCTTTCCTCCTGGGACTCTCCTTCCATATGGAACAGTTGCTTTGGGATTCTAGTAGCTTACATATAAATGACATGACCCATCCACTGGAGTGGTCTGCAAGGAGGGAGCATTGCTCTTCAACTGCTGCTTTTGCCACTGGATTTGAGGGTTGTGGAAGCAGCTTAATTGACAACCAGTGGGCCAAACTCCTTTATGCCTCCAGGTTTAAGGAAGGTATTTTGTGAAAGAAATCTTTCCCTCTGTCACAGTGTGACACTATTTGCAGTGATTTATTCAAATGAAAGAACTTTCATGCTTTTAGTGTGCATTATTGGTCAGATGAACCCTTGAGAAAAGTTCAAAGTTTTGATTCATCAGTCACTAATATAGACTTCAATATGAAATTATAAACAATGTTGTGAAAGCTATTCAGAGAGAAGTCCCTTGAAGAAGGCTGAAAGCATCAATTATTGCCATTCACAAGAGACTGCAAAAGCATGCATTAAACATAGGCCTCAAAAATAAGTCTTTCTTAAAAATGTTGAAGATGGCACATTATAATTGATCTCTGATGGAGGAAAATAATTGTATAGGACTCTGTTGTCTTCCCCGTGTTTTGTAAGCAGTTTATCATGCATATAGCTGCCACTCTGCTGTGCCAAATGGAATTGGAGTGCTATTTTAACACGTTCGTGCTATCTCACCTCGGAGGGCAGCTTCCATCAAGAAGATCTGCTCTGTGACATTGGAATAAGCTGAGATTGGGAAGACCACATGGTGATTGCACTGAGAAGCCATGGGAGAAAATGGCACAAGAGTAAATGCACTCTTTCCATTGAATAATAATTTATGTAAGAAAAGAACGCATAGTAGATTTTCCTGAATATGGTGTAGCTACCAACTTAGATGATATAGCTGGTGAAACTGTATTCAAAGAAATAATTGAGACTTCCAAAATGCTGTAATTTTTCATAAGTGGAATGTTTCAGGACAATAACATTCAACTTATCAAGGTCATCTATCTCCATTCCCTTGGTGTACTCCTAATAAAACTGAACTTGATGATGCTGCAATTTCAGAGGGCATGCCTGTGACAACATATAGATTGCACCAAACTCAGCCGTTAGGAAAAGGTTTAAAGATAGGACATAAGAGTACTGCAGCATTTACAGGTCTAATGCATTCAGATATTAACACAAGCATCTGAATTGCATTCTCCCCTGCTGCATCCTGCTATTCCATCCCTGTTCTTGTCTCATGGGGATCACTTGTACTTGATCTGTTCAATTGTAATATCGTGCACAGTTAAAGTGGTTGGTAATGTGCTTTTGTTTCTTGCCTTAGAAACATTTCAAAAGCAAATATGATACACTTTCCATTTTAAAATCCAGCTAGCAGAAATTATGGGAATGGTTGTTCAAACAGTCTCTTGTAATTCTAAACAAAAGGAAGAAGCTGGACTGAGAAACAAAGCTGGACAGAAGCTCAACGGCTTCATTGTATATTTTACATTCTGAACAGCTGTTAAATCTAAACTTCCAGTGTCCCTCTGGGATATTCTCTCTTTCCAGCACTACAACATTCCCTTTAATCATTACTGCTCTTCCTCCTGTCTTTCTTCCTTTTGTATCCTTTTTTAACACTCAATGTCCAGCAATATCTTATATCCAGTCCTGGCCTTCTTTGAGCTAAATCTTTGTTATTGTCATAACTTCATATTGTCATGTGACTATCTGCACGTGTAAGTCACCATCTTATTTACCATAGTCCTTCATTTATTTTGATGTAATGTAATCCTAATACAAACTTTATTGCATTCCTCCTAACATTGAATGTTTACTATTTCCTACTCTTTTGTTACCTGGCCCTCACAGTATTCAGTGCATTTTCATATTCCTCTCTGATATTACCTCCTAGTTCTCCTGGTGGCGAAGTTATTTTACACCATGCCTCACAGAAATTGGTCCCTACACTGCTTAGGTCCAACCTGCCCATCCTGTACCAGGAGTGTCCAAGGGATCTAAAGCTCTCCCTCTTGCATAATTTTTCCATCCATGCATTTGTTTTGCTTTATCTTCCTATTTCTGTACTGACTTGTACCTGGTTTTGGAAATAATCTGGAGATTGTGCCTTTTAGGATGTTGCTTATAATTTCTTACCTAACTCCCCAAATTCCACCTTCAGGACCACGTCATTCTTTCTTTCTATGCCATTGGTATCAAAGCAGACGGCAATCACTAACTGTTTACCAATCCCCTCAAGGGGAGGTCATGCTTAACAAATCTGTTAGAACCTTTTGGGGAGGTAACAAGCAAGTTAGCAAAGGAGAGCAAGTGGATACGATCTATTTGAATTTCCAGAAGGTTTTTTTGACAATGTGCTGCACAGGAGGCTGCCAAATAAGATAGAGGATTGGCTGACTTGCAGAAAGCAAAAAGTGGGGTTAAGGCATTTTTTTGCAGAGAACAGCTTGTGTCTAGTAGAGTTCTGCAGGGGTCAGTGTTGGGATCATAATTACTCACGTTATATATTAATGATCTGGACATAGAAACTGAGGGCATTTTTGCGAAGTTTGCAGATAACATAAAGATAAATGGGGGTACAGGTAGTGTTGAGGAAGCAGGGAGGCTGCAGATCAATTTGGGCAGGTTAGGAGAGTGGGCGAAAAAGTGACAGATGGAATACAATGTGGGAAAGCGTAAGGTTATACACGTTTTCGGGAAGAATAGAGGAATGGACTATTTTCTGAATGGGAAAGACTTTGGAAATCTGAAGCACAAAGGGACTTGGGAGTTCTATTTCAAGATTCTATTAGGGTTAACATGCAGGTTCAGTTGGCAATTATGAAGGCAAATACAATGTTAGTATTAATTTGAATATAAGAGCAGAATAAGGACTAGAATAGAAGAGCAGAGATGTATTGCTGAGGCTGTATAAGGCTCTGGTCAGACCATATTTGGAATATTGTGAGCAGCTTTGGGCTCCATATCTAAGGAATGACCTGCTGGCATTGGAGGGGGCCCAGAGGAGGTTTACAAGAATGATCCCAGGACAAAGGGCTTGTCATATGAGGAGCAGCTGAGGACTCTGGGCTTGAGCTCGGTGCAGTTAGAAGGATGGTGGTGGGGGGGTGCGGGGGGGGGGTGGTGGAGTGGTGCGGTGGTGGAGGATCTGATTGAAACTTACAGAATGCTGAGAGGCCTGGACAGATTAGACACGGAAAAGATGTTTCTAATGATAGGAGAGACGAGAACCCAAGACTCAGAGTGAAAGGCGATGCATTAGAACTGAGATGAGGAGAAATTTCTTCAGCCAGAGGGTGGTGAACTGTCAAACTCATTGCTACTGAAGGCTGCAGAGTCCAAGTCATTAAGTGCATTTAAGATACATAGGTTCTTGATTAGTAAGAGAATCAAGGATTATGGGGAGAATAGGATTGAGAAGCATATCAGCCATGATCAAATGGTGGAGTACACTAGATGGGTTAAATGATCTAA
Source organism: Chiloscyllium punctatum (assembly GCF_047496795.1). Classification (NCBI taxonomy): domain Eukaryota; kingdom Metazoa; phylum Chordata; class Chondrichthyes; order Orectolobiformes; family Hemiscylliidae; genus Chiloscyllium; species Chiloscyllium punctatum. The sequence goes on along the minus strand of NC_092776.1, from coordinate 46,141,467 downwards.
TTCTGCTCCTATATCTTATGGTGCACTTTTCCCTGCCCTAGCTCACTCTCTCCTCTCTCTTTCATCTATTGCTGCCACTGTTGTCTTGAATCAGGTCAGTACTTTTCTCCGATATTCCCTTTCTCTCTCTTGTCTTACTCTCCTGTTGCTGCCTCTAATCAGAGCTGAATGTTTTCTCTGTTCTCATGCTCTCTTTTATCCTTCATGGCTACTGCTGTCTGCTTTCTTTTCTTTCTTATTCTATCAAAGTACTGCAGAAGAAAAAAACATAGAAATGTGGAAAATAAGAGCGTGACTAGGCCATTTTTGCACCTTCAAGTCTGCTTCACTCTTCAATGTGATCGCAGCTGATCATCCAACTCAGTACTCTGTTCCTGCATTCTCCCTTTGATTCCTTTAGCTATAAGAACTAAAACTTGAAAATCTCTTGGAAATATTCAATATTTGGCCTCAACTTTTTGTGACATGCAAAGAAAGATACTTTAAGGTGTGATAATTGTTTGTGACAAGCCTTGTCCAAAATGTTAACTATACTCCTAAACTATGCATCCATTTGTATTAAAGAGCTTTCAAAGAAAAGTTCTGGGCAATACTACTTTTTTAAAGGGCATTATTCAGTTTGACTAATGATTGTTTCAAATTTTTGATTAAATCAGAGCCTCAGTTAATGTAACCAAGGTGCATGTTTGACTTTATTGAAAGGCAGCGCTGAAAATGTGATGCTGGAAAAGCGCAGCAGGTCAGGCAGCATCCAAGGAACAGGAGAATCGACGTTTCGGGCATCAGCCCTTCTTCAGGATTCCTGAAGAAGGGCTGATGACCGAAACGTCGATTCTCCTGTTCCTTGGATGCTGCCTGACCTGCTGCGCTTTTCCAGCAACACATTTTCAGCTCTGATCTCCAGCATCTGCAGTCCTCACTTTCTCCTTTATTGAAAGGCAGTATTGATCCTTTGCTGGTTGTTTGTTGCCACCTGTAGTAAGTTTAATACCACCAGACTCTTATGTCAGAGAGATTGTGGGAAATCCAGTGAATGTAGGAGCTACCTCAACTATGTAAATGAACCAAAGAGCATCAAGTTTTATTATTTTGCTGAACTAATTAAACATTTGGGATTGCTGAATTAAAAAATATCTAATGCTTCATCTGAAAATTCCATACATAGTAAATACAGAGACCAAATAGTGTTAAATTATTAATTTAATGGCACTTTAGGTGTAACAAGCTTCACTGAAATAACAAAAGAAGATTATTTATATTTAAGTTAGTTTCTTTTCCATGATTTATGTTTTTATTTTCAACTGTGTGTGTTTCTGTGTTCCTTAGATTGTCATGGACTTGGCAGAACTAGCTTGAAACAGATATGATACGTAGTAAATGGATACGAGATGCTGTAAGTAATGTTATATTTTGCAGTGAGACAGAATGCAGTCCACATTAGATGCTTGAGATATTTTAAATTGTCAGCTATACTTTCAATAAGCATTCTAGTTTTATGATCCAAACCTTCACTGACATAATAATAAATGTATACATCCATGTGAGATGGTTTGAATATCATACAATGATTAGTCACAGGACAATTTAATATCTGTGCATTTAGTCCAGCTAGATTTCAGAAAGGTTAATATACCTCAAAGTAAATGATCACAATGATCATTGGCTTCTATCTTCTATCATCTACCAGATGTCATAAAATTAAATGGATACTGATACCAGCATTTGCTGGGGTTGTTCTACATTATGGATTGCTTGATCTTGCAAAAAAAATTGTGGAGATAAATAGATACGATAATCAAAGGAACCATTGAAAATGGACCTGTAAATAGTCCTTCACTGTTTCAATATGGATAGAATATCAGATATGGCACAGAAGGAGGCTAATTTACTCATTGTGCCAATGTTGGCACTTTGATAGCACTCCACAATTAGTCTCACTATCCTGCTCTTTCTCCATAGTCTTGTAATTCTTTTCCCTACAAATATTTAGACAATTCCCATTTGAAAGTTACTATTAAAACTGCTTCTAGCATTTAATGAAGCAGCAGCATGTTCCAGATCATTTCAACTCACTGCATAAAGGCTGCTTCTTTATGTCTCTGTGTTCTATTGCCAATCAACTATAATGCTTTCTACTCCGACACATCTTGTTTGAAATTACTCACCTCTTAACTTTAGCAAGGTAATAAATGAATTTTATGACACAAATTTGGATTTATATCTTAACTTGTGCCAGTTTGTATTGTTCAACAAGGAAAAGAATATTGTCTGTGCTTTCACAAAACCTGATATTTATTGGCAAGTATTAGACTATGTGTGGTGATCATTCTTCAGACATTAACAGTCTGCAGAAGGCCAAACTCAGCATGGTTTTAAAAATGTAGTGTCTGGAAATAGTGCTAACGTTCACGAATTCAAGCTTGCAAATTCCTATTGGCACTGTCAAGCTTTCTATGTTTGTATCTAATTTCTCTTCATATAGTCAGTAACAGATTGCAACTAAATAGATTAATACAGCTGAGGAATTTGACAAAGTCATTGAGAATGTATAAAATAACATTACACAATAATTTTCAGGTGTTATTTTTCTTCCATCCTTTTTCACTATAACAAGTGACTCTTGAACATATTGGGTGCTAGATACCTGAGTCTAAGACCTGATGCCATCATACTGCTATTGTTATACTGTGCTCCTAAAAAGTACTTGTACAATACAAAAATTACAGTGAGAAATCTGAAGTGCATTGACTAACTGAGATCACCTTCACACATCATTCAGTATTCATTAAGACCCTTTTCAGATGAGGAAATCTACTGAACTGATCAGCCCTCTTCCTTTTTTTGTTTATATCCAGAAAAAGGATCCATTGCCAGTTCTAATGAATGATCTGCAAACAAAGCATTGTGCAGAATATTTTATTTTTCTCTTTCCCAGATGTTTATGAGTCTGCTGTACATTTATAGGTTTTTTTTTCAAGGTCATTTTTCTTAACTTGTAAAAGTGTATTTTGGGTTTATTAGAATGTATTGGTGGGCAGCACGGTGGCACAGTGGTTAGCACTGCTGCCTCACAGCGCCAGAGACCCGGGTTCAATTCCCGCCTCAGACTGTGTGGAGTTTGCACGTTCTCCCCGTGTCTGCATGGGTTTCCTCCGGGTGCTCCGGTTTCCTCCCACAGTCCAAAGATGTGCAGGTCAGGTGAATTGGCCATGCTAAATTACCCGTAGTGTTAGGTAAGGGTAGATGTAGGGGTATGGGTGGGTTGCGCTTCGGCGGGGCGGTGTGGACTTGTTGGGCCGAAGGGCCTATTTCCACACTGTAAGTAATCTAATCTAATCTAATCTATTAGTGGGATAGTACAACGTACATCACAAGTTACATTGATATGCAGGTAAGCACAAGTAGCCAGGTATAAATGAAGTGTCCTGACTAATTCTGTCTTCCCCAATGATTCTGTAAATTCATCCTTGACACCCTCCTTTCTGGGCATCAAATCAGTAAAATTGACACTTAGCGAAAGACTTTCTTCAGGCTTTTAATCTGGCAAGTTACTCTCAGCTAACAACTTAAGTCTAATGTGATCTGTGATCAGACCAAGACACTTGCATATCTCCTTGGTTAATCATATGAAAGAATCATCAATATGCATTACCAAGTTTGTTGGGTAAGTTAAATTAATCAATTCCTTATCAGATAGAATAGCCAGCTCAAAGAGAGGAAGGTGTCAAGGGTGAATTTACAGAATCATTGAAGAAGAAATGAAGAGATGGAAACAGATATAAAGTGAGGGAACGAAGGACTGGATTAAGATATGGAACAAGTTCAGATAAAATGAAAAAATCTTTTTTAAAAATCATCTCCAACAATAATTAAGATCTGAAGAAATGACACTCCATGCTTGTACAAATTAATGCTCTATATCAGAGAGCAGTTTGTTGGCAGCATCCAAATATAGAAGACAGACGACTAAGAATTGCTAAAAGGATATTGATGCAGGAAGTGACAAGCTCTAACATTTTGGGTAACTTGGTTTGTATCTATGAGGTAACAGTAAAAACTTTATATCTTTCAAAGGAGAGTCATTTGACAATGTGCCTTTGTTCAGAACATTTTGAAGGAGCGGCACATCTTGGACAGAAACTTTGTGACTTCCACCATTAACTGATTATTGGCATTGCTGGCTAAATTGCACTGGGCAATGTGAATCTACTGTTATTTTAACTGCAAAGGTCTAGCGAGCAAGTGTTTCTATGAAGAATTTGCCCTACATGGTGATGACTGTAAGAACTTGTGTATTACCTTTTACACCTTATTTAAAGTGAATCTAGTTAGCAAGTAATAGAATCACAAATTATGCTCCAGATTTTGTAGTCATTGAAAAAGGAACAACTCTTGCTGCTTACCTCATTGACAGTTTTCACAAAGTCTCCAGTGATTTTTCTAGCATAGATTTCTTCTAGTCCTTCGCCCTCTACAGGGCATCCATGGTGTCAGTGAGAAAAGGTTGAATTCTATTAGCATTTTGACAACCAGCTAAGAGGTAAGAATGCTGGCAAATGAGGCAGGAGGTTAAAAGCTTGTGTATCCAACGTCTACAAGTAAAGGGTGAATTATATCATTACCCTTAAAATCACTACTGAGCATGTACAAAAAGAGATATCTCTCAAAGAGGTCAGATTGTATGTTAATAGAACCTGGGACTATAAGGTTTGAGTGAACAGATGTTCTCTCATGAAATAAGAGAACATCACAACATTGTAGACTATATCTTCCTACAACATCTTCTTAACACCAGGCCATTTGACAACTCCAACAAAGGTGACAATCACGTTTCCTACAAGGAAGATGGTGCTGCTCATGGGGTTGCTGAGCTGTCAGCCTCTGATTGATTTGGTAGCTCTTGGGGGCTGACTGTCCCTTTAAAATGGAGAACAGTCTCAGCAGTGGACTACTTAATTGGTGAGATCCAGGAAGATATCTCTCTACATCCTGTTCCTGAGGCTCAAAAGCAGGAAACATCTTGTTTAGACCTCAGCTGTGGTCATAGATACCCAGCTCATATTGCTACTCTCTTACTGTGTTGTTAGCAAAGACATAAAGGCAGGAAGCTTGTCATGGTTGTCAGCAGGACATTGTCAGCAGGTTGTCGCATTTCTCAGCGAGTCCCTACACAATCAATCAGAGGCAGCCATGAGGACATGTAAGGCTAGTGGTGTTGGGGTTTATGATGGCTGAGAGTGAGTGAGGAAGGTTTTAAAGGCAATAGTTGAGAATCATACAGCAAGCACCTTGGTGGGTAGTGGGTCCAGCAACAGGAAGTATGAGTGAGCATGAGGCTTTCAGAGAAGCCCTATCAGAATGGAGAAGAACATGACCTTCTTTCTCTACTGCTAGGCATTCTTCAATTTAGCTGAGACTGCTTTATACAAGAATTTGGGAATCTAGGTGGCATGGTCTGAAGTTAGGATCCTGGGGATGAGGAAGTCCTGCATCAGCACCACCCCATGCAGGAGAACCTCCAGGAATCTGCCCATAAAGTGATATAGCCAAATTACCCCAATCTGCCCCCATGTGTGGGGCTAATGTCAGGAACTTTGCATGGCACCTCTGGACTCTCAGTGTTGGTCTATGTGATGCACAATGGGCTTTTAAAGATGGCACCAGTGCAAAGAATGTCAGTGAAGTACAAAATACCCACTGGGTGGCAAGTTGTTCCAGGAACTGTGCAATGTATGGGAGGTGGAAGTTGCATGTTAGAAATGCCACAGGGGTGTGGTAGGGTAATTAATGAGTCAAGCTTGGTAAGGTATAGCTAGAGAACTCACTAAGCCTCATAGTGAAAAACATGCTAAAAAAACCAACACAACTTGGACTTTAGGAAAAAGATGTAAGTTTAATCCCATAATTTTATAGGTATAGCCCCAACACGTCATAGATTTTCATTATTGTTGTATTACATTCTGAAAACTCAGAGCACTCATGACAGCACAGTCTGACAGCACTAGTGTATTGCTGTTGATAGTAATTCGTCGTCTGTTTGTTTCAAAGTATCAGCACTGACCTGATGATATCAAAACAAAACAATAACCTTTATTCTCCCCTGTATACTGTTCAATATTTGTTCCTCAGTCAACATCACTGAACAAATTGTCTGGTCATAATCACATTGCTGTTTGTCGTGGCTTTCTGTGCACATATTGGCTGCCACATGCCCACATTATAACATTGACTACAATCACAACCACAACACAAATGTCCTCAGTGGGATCCATGAATCAAATATTTGTGTAGGCCCATTTGTGGCCCAATTTTAGTTTCTGGATGTTTCACCTTGGAAAGGGACCAGTGGCATAGTTTTATGTTTTAAACAAGATAAAGAAGTTTCATCACTCTAGCTGAAAGTTATTAATAAAGTTGTTAGCAAAAATGCAGACATAAGATCTTAAAGTAAATAAAGATAAAAGAAAGCTGTAAAGATGAGAATAAGATTAGTTTCTAGGATCTTAATAATGTAAAAGAGTATCTTACTTCGGACTATCCAGATACAGATTAGGGTGAGCTAAGGAACAGCAAGCATTTATAAGTCCTTACTGAGTGGAGCTTGCAATATTCAGTAAGGAGTTCTCTGAGTTGCTTATACTATTCTTTGTTCAGTTCAGTCTTCAAAATAACTGGATCATCTCCTTCAGAGTGTTCAAGTCCAGGCCTTTATCATGCCCTTAACATTTGGGATCATTTGCTGTTCTTTTCTGCAACTTTACTCATGTGCATGTCTCTCCTGAAACCTGGGATCAAAGTTGAGGGATAATTTTAAGTGAATCAGCAGAGCAGGAAAATTATGAACTTTCAATAGAACATAAGGTTTGGTAGCATGTGAATCAAGCACCCGTTCCAATCTAGTCAGGTGAAAATGGTTACAACTGCCCCTATTTCTTGTGGTGCTCTGCATCTTCCTCAATCACAGTCATAACTTCCTGCCTCTGACCACAGACCACATTTGATGTAAGTAATCTAAGAGGTGTCACAGTCTCCTGACATGGTGTCCAGGTAACTCTCCTACTGACTGATGTATCACAGTGTCCACAGCTTGAACTCCAGTTCATTAACTCTGACCGCGTGTTTCATGAGCAGCCAACAATTGGTGTAGACGTGGTTACGGTATATTGCACCATTTGGGTATTAATTGTAATTTAGGGAAACATTTTGGTCTTCAACACCTGGGAGGTAATTTAATGATTTGGCTGTTTTTTCTAGAACCAGCCTGATTTTCATTTCATTGGTTCTAAATAAAAACTGGGTGGAATACCAGGTATGAAAATGTGTTGCTGGAAAAGCACAGCAGGTCAGGCAGCATCCAAGGAACAGGAGAATCGATGTTTCGGTTTCTCCCGGAATACAGGTAGCAATGACTAAAAGATACCAACTCCACACTTAATGCTCCACTCTGTTCAACAGCCTTTTTACTCTCATTCAAAAATCTAACAAAATACTGGTCCACCTGTAGATAAAATATCATGATAAATATTAAGAACTTTGTGTCAGCCTAGCTTGCAAAGGTGGAGATGACAAAGATCTGTGTTGAAGGTAGTAGAAACCAATTGAATGCCAGTGAGATTTATTTGACATGATGACCAAATTGGTGAGCTAGAGAGGAAAGTCTTGTGTGCCAAGCTCTTGCAAACCAGACCAAACAATCTGTGGATCTCTGCAGGAACCAAGGTTAAGAACCCATTGTATTGTTAGTTTTCAGACATGTTTCACAGCTTTGGTATTTTGGCTTCAAGTCATTTTCTTTGAAAGTGATTTGCTTATTGAACTCACTTTTAAAACAGGCTAAATAAATTCTCACTGTTTATCTTAAAAATAACACATAGTAGGGTTAGTTGCAGTTTTGATAGCAATATTTTCCAATAAAATGAAATAGGTACCAAAGATTAAGTGGCAATAGAACATAACAATTTTTTCCAATGATTATGGTGATGTTCCAAGTTTCAGTTCTACCATCTGATAGTGTTGCCTAGAAACCACAATTTTTCTCCTGATCCTAAACTTCTTGAGATCAAATTTCTGTAATTCTTTCTTGAGATCTTACTGCATTAAAATTAATTTTAATCGCTACACTTACACAAAACATAAACACGCAGCTTGTTATAGCAGGCAGGCTCAAAAAGAAAGGACAGGGATTTCAAGCATATCACACACATTTTATCTGGCCTTAAATTTCACATGTGGTCCAGGATTCTTTTGCAGTTGTGAGGGGGAAAGGATAGAATATTGCATGGGATTTACTCCAACACCACACTGTCTTAATAGTCTTTCACCAATTCCTACTCTGCAGGCCATATCTGGTAACAGCAGACACAAATTTAAAAATTATATCATTCTAACATATTCCATGCTATTGTCCTCTTTGCAGTTGGATTCTGGAGGTTCCTGAGTTGTTGCTCTCTAATGTTTGGTGTTATTATGGTGGTGTAAGAAGAATCAACACCTCTGCTCCTTATATTGTCTATGAGCAATCTGGTAAATCTGCAGGTAACCATCCTCTTTCCTGAAAGGGAGCTAGATGGGCTGCTGGGCCTAGTGTCCTCAAAGTTAAACAACTGGTAGTCTAATGAGGCAAGCTTTTGACCTAAAGAACATGTTAATTCTTGCATAATAGAAACTAGTTACATTATTATGATAGGAGAAAGTGAGGACGGCAGATGCTGGAGATCAGAGCTGAAAATGTGTTGCTGGAAAAGCGCAGCAGGTCAGGCAGCATCCAAGGAACAGGAGAATCGGCATTTCGGGCATCAGCCCTTCTTCAGGAATGAGGAAAGTGTGTCCAGCAGGCTAAGATAAAAGATAGGGAGGAGGGACTTGGGGGAGGGGCATTGGGAATGCGATAGGTGGAGGGAGGTCAAGGTGAGGGTGATAGGCCGGAGTGGGGTGGGGGTGGAGAGGTCAGGAAGAAGATTGCAGGTTAGGAAGGCGGTGCTGAGTTCGAGGGATTTGACTGAGACAAGGTGGGGGGCGGGGAAATGAGGAAACTGGAGAAATCTGAGTTCATCCCTTGTGGTTGGAGGGTTCCCAGGCGGAAGATGAGGTGCTCTTCCTCCAACCGTCGTGTTGCCATGGTCTGGCGATGGAGGAGTCCAAGGACCTGCATGTCCTTGGTGGAGTGGGAGGGGGAGTTGAAGTGTAGCCTCAGCCTAAACACCAGCTCTCAGACACCTCCTCCTACTGCTCCCTTGACCATGACCCCACCTCCCACCACCAAACCATCATCTCCCAGACCATCCATAACCTCATCACCTCAGGTGATCTCCCATCCACCACCTCCAACCTCATAGTCCCACAACCCTGCACCGCCCGTTTCTACCTCCTGTCCAAAATCCACAAACCTGACTGCCCCGGCCGACCCATTGTCTCAGCCTGCTCCTGCCCTACCGAACTCATCTCTGCATACCTCGACACGGTCCTGTCCCCCTTAGTCCAAGAACTCCCCACCTACGTTCGGGACACCACCCACGTCCTCCACCTCCTCCATGATTTTCACTTCCCCCGTCCCCAACGCCTTATCTTCACCATGGACATCCAGTCCCTGTACACCTCCATCCCCCATCACGAAGGACTCAAAGCCCTCCGCTTCTTCCTTTCCCGCCGTACCAACCAGTACCCTTCCACCAACACCTTCCTTCGACTGACTGAACTGGTCCTCACCCTGAATAACTTCTCTTTCCAATCCTCCCACTTCCTCCAAACCAAAGGAGTAGCCATGGGCACCCACATGGGCCCCAGCTATCCCTGCCTCTTCGTAGGATATGTGGAATAGTCCATCTTCTGCAGCTACACTGGCCCCACCCCCCACCTTTTCCTCCGCTACATCGATGACTGTATCGGTGCTGCCTCGTGCTCCCATGAGGAGGTTGAACAGTTCATCCACTTTACCAACACTTTCCACCCCGACCTCAAATTCACCTGGACCGTCTCAGATTCCTCCCACCCCTTCCTAGACCTTTCCATTTCCATCTCGGGTGACCGAATCGACACGAACATTTACTATAAACCGACCGACTCCCACAGCTACCTAGACTACACCGCCTCCCACCCTGCCCCCTGTAAAAACGCCATCCCATGTTCCCAATTCTTTCATCTCCGCCGCATCTGCTCCCAGGAGGACCAGTTCCAAAACCGTACCACCCAGATGGCCTCCTCCTTCAAGGACCGCAATTTCCCCCCAGACGTAGTCGACGATGCCCTCCACCGCATCTCTTCCACTTCCCACTCCTCCGCCCTTGAGCCCTGCCCCTCCAACCGCCACCAGGACAGAACCCCACTGGTCCTCACCTACCACCCCACCAACCTCCATGTCCAGCGTATCATCTGCCGTCATTTCCGCCACCTCCAAACGGGCCCCACCACCAGAGACATATTTCCCTTCCCCTCCCCTATCAGCGTTCCGAAAAGACCACTCCCCCCATGACTCCCTCGTCAGGTCCACACCCCCCACCAACACAACCTCCACTCCCGGCACCTTCCCCTGCAACCGCAAGAAATGCAAAACTTGTGCCCACACCTCCCCCCCTTACCTCCCTCCAAGGCCCCAAGGGACACTTCCATATCCGCCACAAATTCACCTGCACCTCCACACACATCATCTATTGCATCCGCTGCACCCGATGTGGCCTCCTCTATATTGGGGAGACAGGCCGCCTACTTGCGGAACGTTTCAGAGAACACCTCTGGGACACCCGGACCAACTAACCCAACCACCCCGTAGCCCAATACTTCAACTCCCCCTCCCACTCCACCAAGGACATGCAGGTCCTTGGACTCCAATATCGCCAGACCATGGCAACACGACGGTTGGAGGAAGAGCGCCTCATCTTCCGCCTGGGAACCCTCCAACCACAAGGGATGAACTCAGATTTCTCCAGTTTCCTCATTTCCCCTCCCCCCACTTTGTCTCAGTCAAATTCCTCAAACTCAGCACCGCCTTCCTCACCTGCAATCTTCTTCCTGACCTCTCCGCCCCCACCCCACTCCGGCCTATCACCCTCACCTTGACCTCCCTCCACCTATCGCATTCCCAACGCCCCTCCTCCAAGTCCCTCCTCCCTACCTTTTATCTTAGCCTGCTGGACACACTTTCCTCATTCCTGAAGAAGGGCTCATGCCTGAAACGTCGATTCTCCTGTTCCTCGGATGCTGCCTGACCTGCTGCGCTTTTCCAGCAACACATTTTCAGCACATTATTATGATCGACATCATTACAGCGACTATAAAAACTCCTAGATGATAATGATTACATCTGTGAGACCCTCAGGTATACTCCTGCCATATCTATATATTGTCATAGCAATTGGTTTTTAAGACATTCCTCAGTATTAACCCTTTCCAGACATTTAAATTTACACACATCATCTTCTCCCAAGCAATTTTTTTCTGTTACAATGATTTGTACATTTATGTATTTCAATACTTTTGCCACAACCCCAGATAGTTTCACTGTTTTCTGAGTACATTCTTTATATACTTGGAAGATGGAGAGTTGCAGAATTTAATTTACAGATCGGGTTGTGAAGCTCACCATGTGGTGGACAAGCTGGAATAATATGGTCAATGTTTAATGAATGTGGCAAAAACTTATAGTAAAATTAGGAAGTTATGAACTGTAAGTATGTGCTACAAACTTTGTTTCATTGAGCAGTCTGGCAGCAGACTGAGATCTTCTCCTCTGCACATCTTGAAGAAAGATCTTTGCTCCTTTCACTCTGCTGACTTGAGAGAGTTGGGAGGAGTGCCTTTCCCCTTAACACTGCAAACTGTGACCTTAATAAAAGATAACCATTTCTTTAATAGCTTTACTGAAGAACCTCACCACCTGAGACTTATGAGAACTACACTCTTAACTACTTTACCAAATGAATCTTGCTCTCTGTGGGTCTATAAAGTCAATCCTCTTCCTTTAACATTTTTCTTAAATGATTCCCACAGTTGGCGTCTCTAAATAAGAAGCCCCGTTGCTTTCACAGTATTTTTACTCGGGGAGTCCTTCTGTCTGCAGTTTGAATAAATGTCTCCTGCCACCACCATGGTTTAAGTAATGGATCTCACACTTTCTTGGCACCCTCAATAATCTCCCAAATTTCTACTTCTGTTGTGTCTGTTCAGGATTCTAAATTACTCTTTTGTTGTTTCTGTTCTGGCTTTGCAATGTCCTGGTGCCACAGCCTTGTTTTAAATTACTTCTAAGGCCCTTGATTGTAGCTGTCCGTTGAGGTGCCCACTTTGCTATGGCAGAGCATTTGATTTGAGTTGTATTTCTTTACTTCTCTCTTTCTCAGTCTGTATACTGTGCGGTTTATTAACATTTTCCCCTTGCCCCCAGGGATTTCAATTCCACCGCAGGAGCCTCCAATTTCGATTCGCTCTTTGGCTGAACCTCAGTTTGCAACTGCTTCTGTAGATTGTTGGAGCATGATGCAAAATGTAACAACCTGGCTCATGGACCTACAGTTCTCTCCAGAAGAACCAACCATGTGGAGGATTTAAATTATCAGCCAAATCCAAGGGCTATCGGGCTGAGGGATTAATGAAACCCAAGGCTAAAAAACAAATTCAGAGTGTTTGGGTCAAAATTAATTAAGATTTTAGGCAGAAATGTAAGGTTTTGATTATAATTTCTCAATAAAGCTTTTTTCTAACAAGACATGGTAGCTTTATGTTTGAAAAATGACCAACAATGTTGTTGAAGCATACAAGCTTCTTAGGGGATTTGACAGGGTCGATGTAGCAAGGTTGTTTCCCCCAGGTAAAGTCTAGTTGTTGTGGCTTTAAGAATTGTGTTGTGCCCTGATTTCCTTTAGAGATTGGGGGACACATGCCAAGCAATGTACAAGAAGATAAACAACTTGTGAAGCCTTGGGTTTTTCTTTCAAAAGTTGGAACAATTGAAGCAGCCTGGACAAGTGTGGTCAACCTCCCACCCCCAGAACCTGGATTTTAGTTTTAGCTTTCAGCAGTTGTTGTTGGGGTCTTGAAGAAGTGGTGGCTATGTTTTCCTGCTCTCAGTTACAGCCATAAGCTGGGGGTTCTCCACCTGCTGCAGTAGTTGCATGTGAGACAATCTGTTTTCTGAATTTGTCTTTTTCCAAGAGTCTGTTTATGGAATGTTACTCTATTGGAACAGTCAATTAGTAATAGTTTCTGTATCTATTATTCCGTTAAGTTTTCCAGTAAAGTTAAGGTATTCCAATTCATTATTTCTTTTGTTGTATTTTAACTGTAGTGAATGAATAAATTGTGCTTTGCTTTAAATCCAATAGTTTGACCAATCGAATTGCATCTGAAATGCAACAACTTACATTTACCTTTAAAATAAGGAAAATGTTAAGGTCTTCTGAATATTTTGAGGGGATTTGGTTTGGTTCACAAAAGGTGTAACCTCAGAAGAAGGAAATGCTTGTTTAAAACAAAGATGAGGAGGAATTTATTATAGCAGATTTTTTAATCAGTAAGGGAATCGGGGTTATCGGCATAAGGGTAGGAAAATTAAATTGAGGATTATCAAATCATCCATGATATCACTGAATGCTGGAGCAGACTTAATGGGCTGAATGAATTCCTTCTGACCTATAACATGTAGGCTAACTGCCTTGGTGTGACGAGTGCTCCTGGTCCATGTAGTTCCAAGCTCACTCTTACTAGATCTGAAATACTTTTTTTTGCCATGGTCTGTAGATTCTACCTTGTAGAAATTTGCCACAAGGTTCTATTGAACAATCAGCACTTTCCGAAGCTGACTGCATGAGCAGACTTCTTAGAGCTGAGTCCGAAGAAATCTTCAGCCCGCCATCACTTGCAGCTTGCAGGACTTAGCTAAAGAGAATCTGCACCAGATGTCAGAAGAAATCCCACCAATGCTCAGTATAAAATCAAAGCTATCTGGGAGATTGATATATACTGTCCTCTTTCCTGGTTGGAATCCACAGAGTTATACATGAGAAGGGATCTTAAACAAGTTGTGGTCAATTGGATGATAGTAGCTAGGTACAAATTACATGCATATGATGGATAGCCTTACTGAAATGATAAAAAATATCAGATGGTAACTCATATCACCATGCAATTCTAAATTATTTTCCCCTTTGTCCATAGGACGTCATCATAGTTTTGGGGGGGAGGGGGGAGAAGCCTCCTGGTACCTCAAATGTATGTAAATATAATCTTGTAAAGTAAGAAATCCCTTTGGTTTGTTTGCTGGATAGTCAAACTCTAATATTTGTTTGCTTCCCCAAATACAGAATCGAACTGCTCCATGACTATGTATGTATATAAAGATATATTTATGAATAAAGTATATTTTTGAACTAAAAAAAGTATTTTGGGAAAACTGATTAATGTATTCCTCAGCATTAACTCTTTCATACACAGACCACCAATAAATTAATAATTGCTGGCAGGGCCAGTGAAACCGATCCCACAACAACAGATTGCACAGGATGAAGAGAAAATTTAATTATTTTTAGAAATGTTATCTCTAGAAAAACAGAGAAGTTAATTGCACCACTAGGAAATCTCTGTTTCTAACCTTGTGGAACTCCCTAGCTATGGTCTTTGTTTCTGTTACACCCCTGTCCCCCTTCTTCCTGCCTCCAGATGAGAACCTTGGTCCAGTTCAGGATAAGTCTGTTTGGTTTGTGGAGTTTCCTTGGACCCCCAATGTAGTGATTGTAATGAAGTCATCCAGCTGGACATCATACAGTATGAGTTCCCTGGTTGGGGCTGTTGATCTGGTCCAATCACGGAGCCCTGGCTAAGATACAAATGAATGTCAGGGATTAAGAGCACCTGGAATGCCTGACTTAGTGCTATTCAGTCCTGGTGAAGGGCTTTTGCCCAAAACATCGATTGTCCTGCTCCTCAGATGCTGCCTGACCAGCTGTGCTTTTCCAGCACCACTCTAATCTACACTCTGACTTCCAGCATCTGCAGTCCTCACTTTTGCCTTAGTGCTCTTTTCAAAGGCTATGCATTTGTGAATAAAAGATAACGGGGGGGGTGGGATGTCGGCCTCTGAAGAGTTATTTCATTCACATGGCTCACTCTCTTGCCTGTTCTTCCGTCACCAATGATGGATCTATCTGCCTTTACTACCTTTTGTACATGTTTGCTCCCAACAGTCACATTCACGAAGAACATGTGCCCAAAGCAGTAATCCTTACACATTTCAAAGGGTTGCAGCCTGGTTTATCTCCCTGATCTGTCCCTGTAAGAGCTTCAAACCTTATGATTATTCACCCTGATTACTTTTGTAAAACAAAATTAATTTAATATAGTTATGCAAATGACTTAATTTGACCCCTTCCCCAGTTTTCAGAGGAGTTGAGCTTTCACACTTAGCTGTTCATCAGGATTGGTAAAGTAGGAAGCTGAATATTAATGAGGTGAATTACAGCATTAATAAGGCTTTTAAAAAGAAATAATCATCCTTAATTGGCAACTCACCATGCCACTTGGCAAAAGTGTAATAGATGCAGAGAGTGCTCCCAAAATAGAGGTAGGCCTCACTGGTCTTCTTGCCTGATTCTCACCAAAGACCACTATTGAATTCTGCCCAACATTTTTGGTCTGTTCAAGAAAGGTAGATTTCTCTAATCTCTGTCCACTTCAGAAATGCTACTTCATTTGACTAACATAAAATATACACAATAGGACAGGAAGTCAAAGGTTACAGGGAGAAAGCAGGAAAATGGGGTTGATAAACCTATCAGCCATGATTGAATGGCAGAGCAAACTCGATGGACCGAATGGCCTAACTTCTGCTCCTACATCTTATGGTCTGATGGTCAGTTAAAACAAGAAAAGTTTTTATAAGTCATTTCAAGTTGGCTGCAAACTTATTTTTAACCATAAAATGATAAATGTTTTTTGAGTGAGTCAGAGTCAACCACCATCAGATCATTTACATTTATACTGTGTTTAGCTTTTTCCTTTTCAAATCCTTTGAAAACAAGGAAAAATGTTATTCCTTGTGACATTGCCAGCAAGGTCCATGACATACAGCAGTAACAGCTGTAAAAATGTAGGTCACGAGTCAATATAAATTCTGCGAAATGCAGAGGGTGAAATGAACAGTTAATGATATTTCTGCAGAGAACCCTAGGGATTAAAAAAAAACAAACTACATGCTTCCCATAATCCTCAAAGTCACCTCACTGTTTAGAACACAATGCAGCCTTGGTACTTGAAAATCCATTTCAGATTAGAAAGAAAAATCTATTTCTATGTTAGTTGCTGAATTTCAAACCCAAAACTACTATTCACAAAGCTTCTTTCTAGAAGTTGCTAATGTTTAGGTAACACACTATCTCATTGCAGAGTTACACTAAAACATGTTGTGATTTTTTAAAGGATTATCTTCTAATATGGATCAACTGTGGTGCTACATCCAGGGGGTTTCAGCTTTCTTCAGTGTTTTAAGCAAACGTTGAAACACCTTAATGAATATGTTGAAGGGGATAGCAAGTCCACACAGCAACTGATTTTAATATTTGCTACAGGTATTGTCTGTCCTGAAATACATTGGTTTTAGCTTTGTGACTGTGAATATCATTAAGATGTGCCAACAATGTACAAATTTGAGAAGTGCTAGCACTTTTCCACAGTTAGAACATAGAGCATACTGATGAATTAGATGAATTCTGTCCCTCAAGCCTGTCTGCCATTCCACAAGATCATGATTTGGTTGTTGCCTCAACTCCACATTTCCACCCATCCCCATCAGTCTTTGACTCTTTTGTTAATTGAGAATATATCTATCTTTGCCTTAAAAACATTCAATGATTCTGCATCCACCAATCTCCATGGAAGAGAGCTCTACAGACTCACAACACTCAGAAAATAATATTTTAATCAAATCTGTCTTAAATGAAAGACTTCTTATTTTAAATTGTGCCTCTTAATTCTGGTTTCTCATACATGGAGAAATATCCTTTCCATCACAATCTTGTGAAGTCCTCTCAGGATCTTATTTTTCTAAAGACGGTCACCCCTCTAACCCAATCCTCCACTGTCAAAAGTGCTCATAGTGACTAGATGTAGAGCAGGATTGGCTGAGTCAATGGACTATTCTATGAACAAGTTTGAGGTTGGTGAATATTAGAATAGTGTTGGAAAAAGGGTAAAATTGGTAATATATGGTAAAAAGGTAATTACTTAATTTTAACAACCAAATCCAATAGAGTGATTTTCCGAAATATTTTAGGTATTATTTAGGTACAACCTTCAGGATGAGTTGGAACCTTTGAACTGAGCCATCAATTTAACTCAGTGCTATCACAAAGGGCCTTCCTGATGAAGGGCTTAGAACATGCATCAGGAATAGATGTCCAAATGATCATTAAGACTCCAAATAACAATTAAGTTGCATATTAACCTTCATTAAGGAGGCTGCTTTGCATTTTTTGTGGATAGCCTTTGAACCATTGCAATATGCTAACACTGACCAGCTGCTTGGGAGCAAACGACTCAATGAACTGGATTCTCAGCCCTGTTTAAATGTATATTACCTTTGATTCATAAAGGTTTAAAAGGGTCATATGAAACACATTGGACAGTTTTCTAAGACACACTGCTAACATGTGCTAAAAATGGACACACGGCCTAACACCCAGGCAACATTTCTTCCAAAAGTTCTCTGAGGACTTCACCTGAAAAGAAATAACTGCTGTCCTAACATTATTGAATACATTTCATCTACAGAGATTCCTTGGGGCAGGCGCATTTTGATAAGTGCCCTCCCTGGTTACAGGAGGAATGGGAAGGGGAGAATGGTATGAAATCAGGTAGTGCAGCACCAGCTGCTGTTGAACTTGGGACAGAAATGTCAGTTGGTTTCCTTTCCTCTCTAGGTTGGCAAATCTCTCAGGCTATAGACTTCCTTCACTGTGAACTATTTTTTATTCATTCATAGGATGTGGACATCACTCGCTGGGCCAACATTTTTTTGCCTATCCTTAGTTGCCCTTGAGGAGGTGCTGGTGAGCTGCCGTCTTGACCCACTGCAGTTCATGTGCTGTATGTACTTACAATGCTACTGGGGAGAGTATTACAGAATTTTGACCCAGTGACAGTGAAGGAACGGCGATATATTTTCAAGTCAGGATGGTGAACAGCTTGGAGGGGAACTTGTAGTTGGTTATGCCTACATAAAGCTGCTCCCCTTGTCCTTCTAGTTGGAAGTGGTCTTGTGTTTGGACGGTGCTGTCTAAGAAGCCTTAGTGAAGTTCTACAGTGCATCTTGTGAATCTGCTGCTGCTGAACAACAGTGGTGGAGTGACTAAATGTTTATCGCTGTGGTGCTGATCAAATAGGCTGCTTTATCCTGGATGGTGTCACATTTCTTGAATATTATGGGAGTTGTACTCATCCAGGCAAGTGGGGAGTGTTCCATCATACTCCTCACTCATACCGTATAGGTACTGGACAAACTTTAAGGAGTCAGCAGATGAATTACTTGCTGCAGGATCCCAAGCTCTTGTAGTCACGGGTAGTTTTGTACCTGCCAGAAACATCTGAGTTCCAATTTCCAGGTATCATGTTCAAAAAGGCACTCAGACAGCACTTTGATCTTTCCAGCTGGGGATCTACACTCAACCTCTGCTCATTAGCCCACCAATCCATTGGGATGACAGAGAGCAGATCAAAAGGGCCATCATGATTCAGTGAAGCCACCCAAGCTGACCTCATGAACGGTGTTTGGGGGAGAGGGAAAGTTAATGCCAACAAGTTTCCATCCTGTCTGATGAAGGAAGCTTGGTCAGAAGTGGAGGTCAGTACCCCTGGGTGGCTCAAGAGAACCTGGCTCCAGTGTCACAAGACGATGAATGATCTGCTGTTCTCTGCCAGGTTGTGAATTACTTTCTACTCAATGCTCCATGCCTCACGAGTGTGAACTAGTATTGTAAGCTTGCTACTACACAGGACTGTTCCACATTAGATTGGGTGGCAGGTATCTCTGTCAGATAACTCATGAAATACATAAAAATCCACAAATCCCAAGGGTCAACATAAGGTAAAACTGTAATCAATTTGTATATTATATATCATAAAATATTGAATAAAACAAATTCACTTACAGGATGCTTTACAGTCAGTTATTCACTTATTGTGTGGTCAGCTATCTAAAATTTAAGGACAAACAGAGCGTGTGAGTTTGCGCACATCTTTTCTCCCTTGAATAATTCCATTGCTTTAGCAGGTCCTTGCAGTCTCTGTCCTTGAACAACACGTGCTGCAACTGAATCCTGCAGCACCCTCTGACCTGCTGATATTATGAGGATGCTTTCATGGAACTCCAGCTGTCGTTAACAAACACAAATGATGTCATCGTATAAAGCAAGGTTTTCATGCTGTCAGAACAGCCATTAATCATTTACTTAACGTACAGAAAATAAATACTGGAATAGATTTAAGTTCATTTTGTCAACACATTGCAGCTATATTTCAACTAAAACTAAAATCTAATTCGGGCGCAGAAGTATTATTATTTTACAACATATTGAGTTGCATTAGCAAGAGTTCACAGGTTCCCAACTATTTCCAGCCACGGTGAATTTTTAGGAAGTCTTTTTTGGCCACATAATATGATATATACTTTTCTGCACCTCCAACTTTTTGCTAAATGACGTTCCCCTCCACACTTAAGCTCATTGATTTCTTCATCATAAGGATATAGACCACCTTTCAGTTTTCTTTGATGTTTCCTCCACCTTCCCCTTGCACATCATATTAAACCTACACTTTCAATATGCCTAGATCACTGCCAGGTGGTCCTGTATCAAATTGGTTGTAAGACAGCTTTTCCAATATTGTCACTAGCCCCAGGTGTTAGTGAGAGGACTGTGCAGTGTTGACAGATTGTATTTGCTGTTACTGTTTCCAGTGCCTAGGTTGCTGTCAGCTTTCTCCACTTTCTCTCCTATCTCCCCAAAAAGGCCAGAACCAAAGCTACATGTGACATCTTCTGTGGCTGTAAACATGGTGCATTATCCTCACTTAAAACACTTGCACAATGTTTGAAACAGTTGACCACACGATCTTCCCCATTCATCTCTTCTTCATTGCCAGGCTCAGGGGAAATGCCATCACATGCTTGGCTTTTCAATTGTAGCCAGAACATCCCCTTCAATGGTTTATCTTCCTGCATTTGTAACATTACCTCAGGATTCTCTAAGGTTTTTTATTCCGTGGCCTCTTTCTCCCCTAATCTATAAATGGTCCTGTGATTACAGCATCTGTAGACATGTGCATTAATGACACTTGTACTTTCCTTTCCACCAGCCTTTTTTAAAAAAAGGCACCTTCCTCTGTGGATACAGTTTATTGATTGCTCACAAGGTCCTTGGATGCTGCCTGACCCACTGTGTTTTTCCAGCACCACACTCTTGACTCTAATCTCCAGCATCTGCAGTCCTCACTTTCGCCTTATTGATTGCTCAGTCTTACAGCTCATTCTACTCACAATATTTTAGGCTCTCTTGATAAATACATGTGCTAATGAATCAACTGTTCCTTCCAAACCTTAAACAAATGCATTATCAAACTTAACAATGTGATTAACCAGATATTAACAACTCCATCTCAGTAACAACACTCAACCCTATCCCTATCTTTCTTGATGAAGGGCTTCTGCCCAAAACGTCGACTCTCCTGCTCCTTGAATGCTGCCTGGCCTACTGCGCTTTTCCAGCATCACATTCTCAACCCCAATCCCTATCTCTACCTCAACGTAGCTACTGCTGAAATCCTCATTCTATTTTTACTTCCAGGCTTGAATATTCTAGAGATCTCTTGGCCAGCTTTCACTTCTCAACTTCCATGAGCTTTAGTTCATCTAAAACTCTATTACTAATACTCAATCCCTCACAAAACCCCATTCACTCTCCGATAATCTTTTACTTGCTTATTTACATTCAACCACTTAAAAACTTTCAAGATAAAATTTTCATCCTATGTTTAAAGGTTTTCATGGACTAACATTTTTAAATTTGTGTTACCATTTCCAACCTCTAACCCTCCACCTCTCTCTGAACTCTCTATTTCTGTCACTCTGATCAATTGGACATTTCCCTCTTTCATTCTGCCATTGGTAACAATACCATCTTGGGATATTTTGTATATAAAAGGTGCTATGTAAATACAAACCTCGTTGTATTTTTTTTTAAGGTTTAACATTTGTGTCAATTTGCAAGACGTAAATTTGAAATTTGCTGTTGACTGATTTTGTTTGTTTTTTTTATAGAAAGGTAATATAATTATTAGATGCAATAGTAAGGGTGATCCTTAGTTGCAAACGCAAAGCTCCTCTTCCAGCAGTTCCATTTTTTGCAGCTTGAGTGACTGACTACTTTGTTATTCCAGCAGAATGGTGGAGTGGAGTAATTTTGATGTTTGGAGTGCACTAGCAATGTCCACACTATGATTCCTGATGAAGGGCTTTTGCCCAAAACATCAATTTTCCTGACCTGATGTGCTTTTCCAGCACCACTCTAATCTAGACCCATGTCCACACTTTGGCCAGGGCTTTTGAAGATCTGGTCATGTTGTGCCAATGGTGGATCCATATCCAGCAAGCCAGTACAGAATCATTGAATTCCTACAGTATGGAAGTAGGCCATTCAGCCCATTGAGTCTACATCAACTGTCTGAAGAGTAGCCCACTCACCCTATCCCTGTAATCTGCATTTTCCTGGACAATATAGACAATTTAGCATGGCCAATCCATCTAACCTGCACATCTTTGGACTGTGGGAGGGAACCTGAGCACCTGTAGGAAATGTACGCAGACACGAGAGAATGTGCAAAGTCCACACAGTCGCCCGAAGCTGGAATCAAACCTGGGTCCCTGGCACTATGAGGCAGCAGTGCTAACCACTGAGCCACTGTGCTGCCCCAAGATAGTGGATAGAGAGATTACAATATTGAAGATAGGATGGCTGAGTCTTCATGTTGCGGGATGGGGGAACAGGATCGGGAATGTTTCTGGTTCTCAAATCTGATAGAAAAACACCTACTGACCCAGGATTTTTACAGAGGCACACACTTAATTGGCATGGAGACAGGCTTCCAGAATAATTAAAGGCAGTCAAAGCAGGAGAGCACCAGATGTAGCTTTGGTGTTCATCAGACTTGTTCCCATGATGGTGGGACGGCCCTATGAAGAGAGATTAGGCAAAGTAGGCCTGTTTTCCCTAGGGTTTCAAAGAATGAGAGGTCACCTCATTGAAACCTGCAAAATACGTAATGGGCAAGATAGGGTAGATGCAGATATTATGTTTCCCCTGGTTGAAGAATCTAAAACCAAAGGTCACAATTTAAAGGGAAAAAGGTGCTAATACTTGGGGCTGAGACAAGGATAAATTCTTCTCAGAGAGTTGCAAATATTTTGAACTCTCTACCAGAGAGGCTGCAGAGACTTGGTCTTTGTGAGGATGTTTAAGATAGACACTGTCAGATTTTTGATTGCTTGCAGTTGTACAGGGTTATGGTATGGATGTGATTAAAAGGCATTGAGGTGTTCAATCACCTACGATCAGATTGAATGGTGGAGCAGGCTTCACAGGGTGAATGGCCTACTCCTGTTCCTATGTACCAACATACCTATGATCCTATGTACCTGAGGTGCCTACTGTGGATCAGTGAGCAAGCTCTCTCCATAGTATTAGAAGATTGTGGGCTTAAGTCCCATTCTAGAGATATGGGATGGGATTTTAGAGGGCACGAAGGAGTGGAATAGAAGAAGGGGAGCGTGAAAACTCAGGAAAAAGAATAAGGGAGAATAGCACACCCATCACCTTCCCACTACCATGAGGAAAGTACCCCTCTCGGCAGAGGCCAATTGAGCCATTGAAGTGGCCAAAAAAGAGCTCTTTCCAACCTGCAGCTTTTACCTGATAAACCCTCGAGGCCTCCTCACTATATTGAGGAGGCCTTGCTAGTTGCACACTCTGGACCGGCAATATCTGTCTCCTGCACCAACCGTAAGCCAACTTACTGTGGACTACATGGCTGGTCTAGTCACTCCTGACCCCAGTGATCTTGTTTCGAGAGCAACACCCAATCTACTTCTCCTACCTGTTACAGTCCCAGCAGGAGCCACTACTTGTCAGAGACAGTGTTGGGACTGAAGAGTTGCTGGGCCTCTCATTGCTTGAAATCCAGAGATCCAGGTAATCCAGTGTCCCAGGGATTAAATCTGTTATGGCAGATGGTGGAATTTGAATTCAATTTAATGATGAACATGAAACCATTGTTGATGGTTTGAAAACCCATCTGGTTCACAATGTTGTTTCGGGACGGAAACTGCCACCCTTACTTGATCTGGCCTTACATGTGATTCCAGACCCACAGCAATGTAGCTGACTCTTAACTGTGCTCCAGGCAATTTGGGATGCACAATAAATGATGGCCAAGTCATTAACATCCACGAATGAATGTTAAAAAAAGCAGATATTTTGGTCATGATCATGTTGCTTGTGTTTCCCACATTACAACAGCTATTAAATTGCAAAAGAACTACATTGGATATGTAGTGGTTTGGGAATCCTGAGTTTGTGAAAGATGGTTTATAAAGGTAAGTATCTCCTTTTTGTGTTTTTAAAATGGTGCTCCGATCTAATAAAGCTGTAGCATGGAACCACCTGCATTAGAAGCCCCAACCTCAGCAGGTAATAGACACAACAAGTAGTTCCAGAACTAAGCAAATTGAGTGAAACTATCATTTCTGCTTTTTCAGGTAGCAACCGAGATGGTAACAAGTTTGATGGGAATGCTTCATGTTGCAGCCACAGGCATATGATTCAAAGCAAAAAGCTAGAGTAGAGCCAACAGTGTTGAGTTACAAGCCTCTTCAGCCACTTCACAAGGCCAGGTCTTCACCATCAGAGGATGCCAGTTTCCAGACAGAATGCCCTATGTGGCATTTAGACACAGCAAAGACTACGAGGCTGGCAGCATCTTAATTGTGGTTCTGAAAATCCATGTGCCAGAATTGACCCTCCAATTCTTCCCTGATGCACCCCAAATAACTCTAAAACAAAGACAAAAAAGTGCCACAACACCCATTGCTACATGACAGTCGGTGTTCCATAGAAACATGTACCTTTCTATAGAAAAGGTGATAGCAGGAAAAATGTATTTGATGTAAGCTCCAGTATTTGTCTAAACATGCAATCATAGAATGGTGGAATCTCTACAGTGTGGAAGCAGGTCATTCAGCCCATCAAGTCTACATTGACCCTCCTAAGAACATCGCAACCAAGCCTACCCTCCCCCTACCCTCTCCCTGTATTTCCCAAGGCTAACCCACCTAACCTGCACACTATGGGGCAACATTGCATCGTCAAACCACCTAACTTGCTCATCTGTGGACTATGGGAAGATACTGGAGTACCCAGAGAAATCTATGCAGACACAGGCAGAATGTGCAAACTGCACACAGTCACCTAAGGCTGGAATTGAACCTAGATCCCTGGCGCTGTGAGGCAGCAATGCTTACCACTGAGCCACTGTGCCACCCTAATGGGACTCGTTGGGACCCTCACGACATACAGTTTGACAGCAGGTACCTGTTGATAAAACACAAGCAATACAAACAAAGTAAATACTGAACTAGATTGAGAAAAGTCGACCCAAGTCAGTTACGGAAAGAGAGAAAATATTAAATGATTTGTGCAGAAACTATATTGCCACTGTCACAGCAGCAAATACACAGCAAAAGCTCGTGATGATTCTGGAAGCTGATGATATTGTCTAGGTGATTGTGAAATTTAAACAGAAGTGCAGATTAACATCCAGTAGTTTTCAAAAACACTGTAGTGAAGTGGAAATGATCAGCTGCACCCTCTAATGAATAAAAGAAAATGGGGTTTGATCTTTTCAATAAGGGGGAAAGGACTGAGAATATAAGTAAAATCCAGAAATTTTCTTGAGAAATTCAGTATGCCTCCAGCCAAGGTCAAGCCATCAGAGTGATCATTACAAGGTTTGGAGCCTGAGCCAAAAACCAGGTGATCCTGTTGCCAATATCTTAATGAGATTAAGAAATGGAGCCAGCAAATATGCATTCAAGGAAACAGATCAGTTCATCCGGGGTCTTGAACATCGTGATGTACAAAGAATTGTGATCGTAAACGGTAAGCTCACAAAATCATAGGTTGTTGACACAGCCAGAATATGTGAAGCAATGAGCTGTTAGAGGAACTCACTGACTACACTATCAGCAAGCTTCAGTTCAACTGGGGAAAAAGCAGCAGGTTTGATGCAGTGAAATTGTGACAAAGTGCTGCAAACCAGTGAGAGAACAAAACATGCAAGAGTTGTGGATGATCACATTAATTGACAGACTCAAACAAGTTGTGCTGCGTACAAATCAAACAACATTGCCTATCTTAAGTTACTGGAAAAAGATATACAGCACAAAGGAAAAAGATGGCAACAGACAATGATGGAAAAACTCAGCAGACCTGGCAGCATCTGTGGAGAGAGCTACAGAGTTAATGTTTCGACACATTGGCTGCTCTCCCATACATTAAAAGCATTTCGGAACTGACAACTAGACTGCACCAACCACTAGGAATCTTGACAGCACATAAACTGACAGCCAGACACAGACAATGTCTCACCAGAATAAAGGACCCAATACTCACAATGTGCAGGACGAATGTAATTTACAAACTCCCATGCAGAGACTGCATGAAGCACTATGTAGGACAAACAGGCAGACAGCTAGTGATCCCGATCCATGAACACCAACTCGCAACTAAGCAACACAACCAACTCTTCTTGGTATCCATACATTCGGACAACAAGAACATGAGTTTGACTGGGACAACACAATGATACTAGGACAAGCTAAACAAAGAATAGCAAGGGAACTCCTGGAAGTGTGATATTCTTCCTCTGACTCCATTAACAAATACATTGACCCCTGGACCCAATATATTGACTGCTGCAATTGAAGACTGGAACCAAGGCCAACCGGAAATAGCTCAAACAGAAGCACATCAATTCAAAGTACAGCAATGCTTCACAGGAGGCAACACAGCACTGATGATGTCACCTAGAAAGGGGATGAAATGTCTGCCAACAAACTCACCAGGCTCGGTGAACAGATCAACAATGAATCCAACCAGCTCCCTAACTACAGATCTTCACAAAAACTTTAAACATCAAGGCAATGGCTACAATAGCAGGTCAGAGGCTAGGAATACAGAAACGGGTAACTCACCCCCTTTCTCCCCAGAGCCTGTCCAGGATCTACAAGGCACATGTCAGGAATGCTCCCCAATTGCCTGGATGGGGCAGCTCCAACAACACTCAAGAAGCTTGATATCAGCCAGGATAAAGCAGGCCTCTTGATTGGCACCATGTCTGGACAATATCCAGGCCTGGGCTGACAAGTAGCAAGTAACATTCACGCCACACAGATACCAGGCTATGACCATCACCAATAAGAGACAATCTAACTACTACCCCTTGACATTCAATGTGTTATTATCACTGACTCCCTCACTATCAACATCTTGAAGTAGCCATTGACTAGAAACCCAACTGGTCTTGCCAATATAGAGACAGTTGGATTCATTGTTGGTCTGTTCACTGCGCTGGTAGGTTTGTTGGTACTCGGATGAACCCCAGCTATGCCTGCCTCTTTGTTGACTACGTCAAACTTTCCCCCTTCAGTCCCTACACACCTACTGTGCCACAACTCTTCCGCTGTTACATCGATGACTGCATCAGTGCTGCATCCTGTACCTGAGGTGAATTGGACAGTTCATTGTTTTCGCCCACAACTTCCACCATGCCCTTAAATACACTTTGTCTATCTCAGACACCTCCCTTTTCTTTCTTGACCTCTTCATTTCCATCTCTGGTGATAGTCTACAGACTGACGTTTACTGTAAAACCACTGACTCCCATAACCAACTGGACTACAACTCCTCCCACCCAGCAAGAACCCCATCCTGTTTTCCCAATTCTTCCACCTCCACTGCATCTACTCGGAAAAGGAGACATTCCACTCCCAAGCATCTCAGATATCCACCTATTTTGAACAACATGCTTTCCCCCCTGTCATCCAGACAGCCCTCCACTGCACCTCCTCCATTCCCCACTCCACTGCTCTAAACCCTGCCTCCTCCAAATGCAATAAAGACAGGGTCCCTTTTGTCCTCACCAACCACCCCACTGGTCTCAGCATCCAACATATCCTTAAATACTTCCACCAACTTCAACTAGACCCCACCACTAAGAACATCCTCCCCTCCCCACCCCTCTCTGCATTCCACAAGGACCATTCCCTTTATCACTCCTTGGTTTGTGCCACTCTCCCCCCACCCCCACCCCACCACCCCTAACTCTCTAGATACCTTCTCCTGCAACCAAAAAAGATGCAAAACCTGATGACACATCACCCTCCTCACCTACATCCAGGGCCCCAAACAGTCCTTCCAGGTGAGACAGAGGTGAGACCTTTCTGTTCTCCAACCTAGTTTACTGCATCCGGTACTTCTGATATGGTCTTCTCTACATCGGTGAGACCAAACTTAAATTAGGGGAATATTCGCTGAGCATCTCAACTGGACCCGTAGGGGCTGACCTGAACTCCCAGTCACCACTCATTTCAATTCCACTTCCCATTCACTTTCTGGAATGACCATCTGCAGCCCCCACCATTGCCATAGCAAATCAGACTGCAAATTGGAGGAATGACACCTCTTCTACCTGGGCAGCCTCCAGCCTAGAGATCTCAACATTGCATTCTCCAATCTCATATAACCTTCCCACCCATCTCCCGACTCCCTTTCCAGCCTCTCCTCCTCCCTTCCATTCCTCTGACCGACCCTTCCTTTCAGCTACCAACTGGATTCATTGCTCCCATTGATCAACCAGGCCGTACCCTCTGTCTGTTTTCATCTATCACTACCTCACCACTCCACCCCTCTCCCCACCCAAAACCCTCCCCTACCCCAACCCTTTTATCTGCAGCTCCCTTTACACCTGCTCACCTCCCTATTGGTATTATGGGTCTACTTATAGCACATGGACTGCTGCACCCCTAGAAGGCAGCTCACCAGCACCATCTCAAGGGCAACTAAGGACAGGCAATAAATGCTCACAAGCTAGCAATGTCTTCAACCCACTGGTTGAATAAAACACTTCAACCAGTACTGGAGACCTTCACAAAAGTGTTTCAAGCAGCAGACCTGTCAAGTTGGAAGAGCAATAATTTTCTTCATGATATTCCTGGAAGGCATGGCTCTCATTCATGGCATTTTCTCTCTGTGTGGTTGGGCAGTGGAGGAAAGTCATGACTCAGACGTATGAAGCCCTTGTCACTCAGAAGGCAGCCTCCAGTTTTTCATATTAGCCCATTGATGGAGGGTGTGGCTAATTGTCACAGGAGAAAGGTGTCATGGTGTCTGATGAGATTTCTGGGTGTGGTCACATAGCAACTGAACATTATTGAAGTGATAGCCCAGGACTTCCCAAATTATGGATTGTGCCCCCCAGTGACATTGCAAGCTGAAATGTTGGTGTGCCAAATTCCAAAGCAGCAAAGATTATTGCACAATTCTGATCAAGTGTGAACAGCTGCATGGCTCCTTTAAATTCTTGCAGTTTGTTTACTGGGGTCGCCCAACTGGGCAATTTTTGTGACTGGTTACTGTCCTAAGAAACCCAGTGAAAATGTAGGTGAAGAACTCTGTGGATTAAACAGCTCCCTGTACATCACCCCACTGTCATAGTTCTCTCACCCCTTCCCCTACACTTCCTCACACCACTGTTACAGCTCCCTCCACCCTCCTCCACTGCACGCAACAGGTTTCTCAGATCTGAAACGTTTGGGGACCACTGTAGCAGTGCATACAGCTGGGGTACATCTCCTCCATGAGCAATCCGCTGAACTACATGCTACAATCAAATGCATTCAGTGTCACTGGGGATATCGCTCTCTGGTAAAGACATGTGCTCTTACTTGCTTCTCCTAGTCAGGGAATAGATGATCTATTTCTCTCTCCTTTCAAAGTCTGTCATCTCTCTGATGTAATGATAATTGGCATATTACGAGACAAAGAAGCCATGACACCTTTCTGCTGAGCCCATTAATGCTGCCTTCATGGAGGATCCAGTGATGTATAAATTAATAACCATGGTGATCTTCATGACCTGAGACAGCACTCTCCTCCTGTCTGCTGGGGGTCCAATTGCAGAAAGTGGTCCAATTCAGTCACTAGCTCCTTGGAGGAATGCAGGCTTCTCAGAAACTGCTCCTGCTGAACTGGAGCTCAAAATGTTCCCAAAAAACTTTTGTTGTGTAGGGGAAGATCACCATGGTTATTAATTTATACATCAGTGGATCCTCCATGAAGGCAGCATTAATGGGCTCAGCAGAAAGGTGTCATGGCTTCTTTGTCTCGTAATATGCCAATTATCAGAGAGATGATAGACTTTGAAAGGAGAGAGAAATAGATCATCTATTCCCTGACTAGGAGAAGCAAGTAAGAGCACATGGCTAGGAGAAACCTCTTCCTCTTCCCTCTACACACAGCTTCCCTCTGTATTGCCCCTGCGCTACCTCAATATCATGCTGCAGCCCAAGAGATACAGCCAACATGACTGAAACAGGATTTCTCCTGGCACGCTTCTCAACTTCCTTCAACTCCAGATTGAGATCCAGTACCATTATTGTCTTACAAATTCAAATTGTTCACAGCCCTTAATGACTCAGCTCCTCCACTAATTCTGCACTACCAAAACACCTTACCAGAAGATGACAGGGTGAATCTTTCAAATAATGCTCTGAGGATGTGGCGGTAAAGGATATTTACGAATCTGAATGCATGCTGAATTGGGAATGGGTAATAAAGGGCATTAAGAGAGGACTTGCAGAATTGAAAATAGTGGACCGTCTGCCAAATCATTGTTAGAGGCTATTTGACACTACAATCCATTCACTCTTCACTCCCCCAGCCCACATACAGTACACCAGGACTAATACTCTCACAATATGGGTAGACTTTGTCACAGGAGTGGCTGCAAAGTGCACTGACTGAGTTCTTTTGATTTTCTGACTCCAGTAGCATTGGTACCATTGGTGTCTCAGAGCTGATTTCCACCAGGATTGTCCCTTAGTAAGGCACAGGTAGGAGAATTAATGCCTGGAATGTGGACATGACCTTCTTCTGTGCATCACTTTGTTCATTCTCTCCATCATTCAGTATTTCAAGGAGAATGCCCATTAATGCACCCATGGACCAAGAGCAACTGGTTTATACAGAAGTCTTGAAATCAACAAACTTTCCTTCAGAACCTGCGAGACCAGTCCCTGTTCATTTCCTCATCCTTAAACAGCTATGAGAATCTCAAATTTGTCGGCTTGGAGAAACAGCCAAAGAAACCATCCAGCAGAAAACTTGTAAGTAGTTGATGATCTCTTTCAATAACAATGTTAGGATTTGGGGGAGTGGGAAGGCATTGTCCTTCTTGGTAGTGGACATATCTTTATCCATATAAAGAGTAAAACAGGATTGTGTTCTACAACAGCAGCACTGGCATCAGTTGCAAATTCTGACTTGTGTTATGATCCACTTGCTATGCATGCTTCCTGCAGACCTTCACTGTCCATGTACATATACCTTCATTCTCATCGAAACTGGTGCGATTTGTTCCATAAACATACCAAGAGTGTCATTACAGAGTTCTCAGAGCACTTGTGACACCCGATAAGCAGGTACAAATGTTCCCAAGCTCTGAACCGAATGGGACTTAATGATGCCTGGTCAGCTTCTTCTTAATTCAGAGTGAAGAAATGAAAAAAGTCAGGAAGATTACAGATAACAAAGAGCGTCCACAGATCAATAATTCTCTCAGCAGTGATCTGTTCAGCTCCTATCAGTACCAATCTACTCCAAACCTGGAATCAGCTTTAATTCAGACACTGCACGAGCTGAATGCCCGTGAGATAAGAGAAGCTGACGTAAGAATGAAGGCAGCATTTAACTGACAATGACAATAATGGGAGTCAGAAATAACTTGCTTCAATCACTGGATACACACCTGACACAAAGGAAAGTAGTCATGACTATCGGAAGCCAATCTTCACAGTGCCAAGATAGCAATAGAGGAGTTTCTCAGGTTAACACTTTCAGCTCAATTATCTCCAGCTGCTGCATAAAAGAAAAGATTCACATTTGTGACCTTTTTTAACCACATGGTCTGTGAAGTACTTTTGAAATGCAGCCAGTGCTAAGATGATGGAAACTTGGCAACGTATTGATGTTGCCTTGGACTATGTGCTCAGATCTCTAGAGTAGGGCTTGAATGCATGTTTTTAGACTCAGTGATAAGAATGTTGTCACAGATCTAAGACTGGCATTTATCAATGAGAACCATAAGATGAAGAGTGGATTTGCACTGACAATTTAACACTGCTCAGTGCTCAGTTGTGTTCACAACTCTCCCAATAATAATGCAGCCCATGCCATGCTGCAGCAGATTTGGACAATCTGGAGAGTTAGGGTTACAAGTGTAACTCACACTGGCCAACATAAATGCCAGCTAAAGACAATCTCTGACAAGGAAACTCAATCACTTCCCTTTGACCTTCAAGAACGGCACCATGTTGGAGTCATCTCAGGCCAGTAGTTTAACTGGATCAGCTGTGTGAATTCCCTGGCTACAGAAGCTGGATGGAATCTCCACTCTGTGATGATGTGATCTCCTGAGCTCACAGCTTCTTCACCATCTAAAAGGTAGAGTCAGCAATAAACATCACTCTTTTTGGATAAATGCAATAGAAACCACGTTCAAGAAATTCAAACACCCCCATGATCATCCTCATCAGCACCCTCACAATTTTTACATCCATCATCGCCATAACCCTTATCACCATAATCCTTTCCGTCAACCTCACTTTAATTCAAAACACCACCCTCACCATAATCCTCACCATCCTCCCTTGATTATCACAATAATCCTCACCATCAATCATCACTATATTCTTACCAACACCTTCACAATCCTCACAACTATCCTCACCATAATTCTCATAATCCTCTCCCACCATTATCACATAACCCCTACCACTATCCTCACCACAATCCTTACCACCATCATCACCATAATGCTCACCATGCTCCCATTATTGTCAGCAAATCCTAATCATCACCCTCACCATAAAACTCATCATCACATTCAAAATCCTCACCACTACCATTACTATAATCCACATTATCCATCTTCATCATTATCACCATAATCCTTACCACTACCCTCACCATAATCCTCACCATCACCTTTACCTATCTTCACCACTACTCTCACCAAATTCCTCACCATCACCTTCACAACCTTCACCACCTTTATCAACATAATCCTCATCTTCACCTCACCACCCATAATTACCACAATCCTCACCATCACCATAATCCTCAACAGCACCTCACCACCATCTGCACTGCCACCCTCACCAGAATCCTCTCAGCTACTTGAGGTCACAAGCCTCAACACCACTCTATCCACCATTACTCTCACTGCTTCCTCCATCATCAACTTCCCTAACTACAATATCACTCTCATCACCACCTCATAATTCTCATCCTCCCCGCAGTCCTTACACCCCCAGCCACCCTCACCATAGCCAACACCTGTCTCACCATGAGCTTCATCAGCACAACCTCACCACCATGCTCATAGCCCTTATCATCATCCTCACTTCCACTCCCCCACCACACCTTCACTATCACCTTCAGCACAACCCTCACCATAATCTTTGCCAACTCATACATTACCATTCCCCTGTTTGTTATTTAAGCTTTTCATTAAAACTATAGCTTTTCCAAAGCTGTGGAATGCTGACTTACTACAATGCTGGTTACAGAATTTCAGAAATGATTGTGAATGTTTGTTTTACCTCATCATGCAGGAGGATTAAATCAGTTTTGTATAATTTGTAAAACACAAACCAGCTGTATAAAGGAGCTTTTTCTGGAGGAGAATTTCTCTAAGCTATTTTCCTTAATTTGGCATCAGCTCTAGCTGCATTATTGCAGTGCCAGAAATAATTTGCTCATGTTTGAAATTCAGTATTAAAACAATATCAACACATTCTCCCAACCCACCCCAGCACCTCTGCCAACCTTAACATGGGTGGTAAAAGTCAAATGTGCTTAAGACTCAAACCAATCTGTATTCGTGGGTTCAGCTTATTGACAAAACTCCCTGATTGTCCTTTTGGATGATTGACGTAGATTTGTTTTAGTTTTCACATGTACGCTGACTACACACAGTTCTACCTCATCATCCCTCTCTTGACTCCTCCACTGTTGATAAATCTAACATTCAGTACAGGATGTGATGACATTTCCTCTAATTAAATATTATAAAGACTGAAGCCTTAATTTTTGGTCCTTTTGGCAAATTTCAGTCCCCTAAATACTGACTCGATTTGTCTCCCAAGCAATACCCTGAGATCAGTTCAATCTGTTCAGAAACTGGTGCCATATTTGATCATGAGTAGGGCTTGTTATCTCATTTTATGTGCCATCTCTAAGATGACTATTATCCTCACAGAAATATTGCTCTACCTCAGCTGATGCCTTTATTGTCGTTAGATTTGAGTATTCCAATTCACTTCTAGCTGGTCTCCCGCATTCTACCTTCCATACTCTTGAAGCGATTCAAAACTCTTTGCAGCAAGTCACATTCCCCCATCACATGCATTTGCTAACCTGTACTGGTTCCTGGTTAAGTAATGTTTTGATTTACAAGTTATCATCCTTGTTTCCAAATCCCTCCACAACCTTGCTATCGCTGTTATTTCTGATGTACAAGGTAATAATTCTTAAAGGATTAATGATGGAGACTGCATTAAATTTAATTTAATCTAATCCTTTGTTATACAGTCTGAGGTAGGGAAATGTGGATTCTAGCTCAACATCTGGATAGAGACAGATGTGCCATCAGTGTCTCCTGATTGTCTTTGTTATATCTAACTAGTCAATGTAATGTTTGCCTATTGCTATTATACAATAAACTACATTGTGTAAAGACAAGTGCCTCTTCCCATTAAGACTCAATGATAGTTCATTTTCTACCATTGTTCCAAAAATCCTTGGACCCAGTGACTAAGAGACTGGACTTAAAACTAATAGAGTTTATTAATGTAGGTTTCAACCCCACTCACAACATGCGTATATTTTATCGGATGCAATTCTTGGAAAGGTCAAATTTATTCCGGTCGACTAGAGAATGTAGGGAGACGATTCTTGCTTTAGGGACTTCTCATGAATTTATATGTGGGAGGTCCTGGATTCAAAATTGAGATAAACCCTGTTATAAAATGTGGTGCCATAGTGGTAGTGTCCTTGGTTGATTAAAAATAACTAAAAAGGAGGATTTGTGGCAGTACTCAAGCCGAACCATTACAGGTTAATTAAAAATAGGTTGATTAAAAATAATTAAAACAGGTTGATTAAAAATAACTAAAAAGAAAGATTTGCGGCAGTACCCAAGCCGAATCATTAGCTGGTAGTTATTGGATTCCCAACACATTCACCAATTTCCTTTAACTCAACAGTCTCTGTAAAAGTGTTCCTCTAATCTTCTTGTATCTTATGCATTTCCAGTCATCATTACTGAACCATTGATGGCTGTGCCTTCAGTTACCGAGGATTCAAGCTTGGGAATTCCTTCCCTACTCCTCTCAGATTCTCCCCCATGCTTTCATCCTTTAAGACAGTTCTTGAAACTTGGGACTTTGATCAAGCCATTGGGCATTTAACTTAATGATTCCTAATGGAACTTGTCTTATACTTTGTTTAATAATGGTCCTGTGAAATGCCTTGGGATGCTTCATTACATTAAAGGTACTATGTAAATATAAGTTGTTGTTGCAAGGGGAAAATGGCCATTGGTTGAAGATATTCTGTTGGAAAGAACTGTGACATGCATATCTTAAACTATGATGATTCATTCTCATTGGCAATAAAGCTCATCACTTTCAAGGTGAGGGGGTAACTGAAAGGCTTTTTAGCAAACAGTATAATCTGAAGGTCTGAGAGTGACAGTGAAAGTGCAAATACAAAAGACAAGCTGTCTTCACACCACCTATCAACCAGAAACACAGAAGAATGCTGCAAAGAAGCTTGTTAATTTGCAATCTGAATGCTTCACCATTGTTGCATTTTGGAACTATTCCAATGTTCACTGGAAAGTTTCCAGAGGCACACTTTAAGTATAAACTAGACACAGGTGGTGGGAGCCTGGGGGTGTGGGATCTTTAGGGAGCAGTAGCAGAGTTAATATTAGTGAAAAGAGCATTGGGATGTCTGCTCTAACCCATTGACTCCAGCAGGCATATCTTGCAGTCTTCTTATCAAAGATCTGTTGCTCCACAGGACAGAACAGATGAGCAGTAAGGTATGCATCATAGTGTTATGTGCTTCTCTGCAATATAAATGTGTCAAACCTATGATAAGGATTGTTGAAACAGCAATGTGGATTTTTTATTTGAATATGTAGAAACAATGTTAACTGTGAAAATAAGTGTGGCATTTCAGATGTCTTACTGCTGCTGTTTGTGGACCAATTATAAGCTATGGAACTACTAATTCACATTTTGTATCAGCCAGTAGTGAGTGACAGCAGTTTAATGCATGCTCCCCTAAGATGATAACACATAGGGGGATCATCTCTGCAACACATGGTCTACAGGCAGTAATCAGCTTCCTGGGTATGTCAGAACACTGATGTTACAAGAACATCAGTCTTCTATGTTAATCAGAAGCAGGTATTAGTCCTGCTGAAAGAAGAGCTGGTGCCTATGGTTTACCAGTGACTGTCAAAGTTACCACCTCACTCAACATCTTTGCCTCTGGTTCTTTCTAGTCATCTGCCGGAGACATTTGTAGGATCTCACTGTCAGCTAACCACAAAGGTATTGTACAGGTGACAGATGCCAGATTTGCCAAGGTAGAAAATTAAATCAAGCTTACCACAATGATTACAGTCAAAAGGAGTGTGCAGTTTTATTTGTGATTCTGGCTGACTTCCCCTAGGTATAAGGCATACTGACTGCACACACAGTACTAGGATTGTTCATCAACCACAAGTGCTTCCACTCCATCAATTTACAGTTGGAGGCAAGTGTTTTGTGCTGTAGCGGTGTTGTCCATCCTTCTGGTACAGAAGGTCAGGGTTCAAGTCGCATCTGTTCCAGAGGCATGCCATTACAGGTCTGAACAAATTTATCAAAGCTGAAGGCAATCATAAAATAATGTTTATGCAAGTATACTCAAGACTCCCAAGAAGCTGCTGTGAAGCTCTCATCCTTGGAGTCCAACCTCCTGCTTATTTCACACTGTGAAGCAGAATTACAGACTGTCTGCTCAGAAACAAGAAAATCTTGAAAGGTAGTTGACAATACCTGTAAGGAACTCATTCAAGAAGATTCAAGGGTATTACAGTGAATTCTATATGAAAGCCAGATGATCCTCTGAGCACACTATCAGCATGCTGAAGATGCCTGGGTCAGATCTGCAGATGCCCTTCAAATCACACCAGCCATGTGCTAAGATGATTGTGGTTATTCTGCAAAATATTGTATAGCTCTGGAGCTTGGGCATTCAGAACATGCAAGGCACTGAGCACATAGACTAGAGGAGATGGAGGAACCATTCCGTGTGGCCAAAACTGCCCAGGATACCAAGGATCCCCTCATATTAACAATGTTAGTTAGGTGCTCCTTGATCATGAATCTGGTAGCCACAGTCTAAAACCTCTTCCGTTTTCCTAACATAAAACAGCCCTGAAATTAACAAGCCATTCTCTTTACAGTCACCCATTATTTCATCTTAAGTCTTGTCTTCTAATTTATCACACACAAAAAGGTTATTTGCAAGAGGCAATGGAAAGCAGGTGTGAGGGGAAACTGAGGGAAGCAAATAAGATTGATCTGGCTTAAAAATTAAACCGAAGCACAACAATGTAACATTGTGTAACACATCCATGTGAATCCTTATGCAAATGATTACTCTTCCTTATCCTTGTATTTCTAGGTGGTGCAACTCATGTGGCTTCTGCTAATGTAGTGACAGGCTGCTCAGAAACTCTTTATTCTGACTAGCTATCCTCTTAGCTGAGATTCTTTGGTTTTGGGGCTAGTCAGGTCCCTGCTCAAAACTGCCCCACCTGTGATCCATTGTCATCCCACTGGACCACCCCATGCAAGAGATTTGAAGGCCCTATAGGACATTAAAGATATGAATTAGAGCAGCATTTTAAACTGCATCTATTTATCTTTAAATGAAAAATGAAGATTGTTATCAGATGGATACAGTCATTCAATTCATACTGCACTCAGATTTACGTTTCGGCCAGCATGGGGAGAGAACTGCAATTAATTTTGGTCATTGTTGATGCTGGTCTAAACTTCAGCTTTTTAGTTGCTGGACAGATACAAGGGATTGTAATGGTCTTAAATATGTATGCTGACATTTCTAAGCAGTTTTAATTAGCTAAGGCTCAAAACTACGTGTGGAGATGTAGTTATCTATTTTATTACAAGAGATGCGTGGGCCAGTGAAGCAGTTAATCATTTCCTGGATGTAATGATCCAGATCAGATCATGGAAGATCAGAGCTTGCTTATTCCTTAATAGCAAAAAAAATCATTTTTGATAATATCAAGATTCCCATAACTTGAACCCCTGGAAATATCTGCGATCTGGTGCAATTATCTGTCAATCTTTTTCAGTGGTGTTTTGTTATGTGATTACTGTTATTACTTCTATAAAAATATTTGCAATAGCTCTGAAGTTATTCCTTCTATGGCATATATTACTATGCCAGAATGTGAGAGGAAGGATTTGAATTCACAGGTAATGTTATGCACAAGATCGAGTAAAGAGTGATCATTTCTCAGGAACTATTTCTAGCATCTATCTTGCAACACTGAACTAGGTCTTATCCTGACCAGAGCTGAAAATGTGTTGCTGGAAAAGCACAGCAGGTCGGGCAGCATCCAAGGAGCAGGAGAATCGACGTTTCAGGCATAAGCCCTTCTTCAGGAAAAGGGCTTATGACCGAAACGTCGATTCTCCTGCTCCTTGGATGCTGCTTGACCTGCTGTGCTTTTCCAGCAACACATTTTCAGCTCTGATCTCCAGCATCTGCAGTCCTCACTTTCTCCTTATCCTGACCAGAAAAATGTTGAAGTAATTTTTTGGTTTCATCCTGTTCACTGAATAGGGTTTCTCACCTATCCTAGAGTTCTCAAATGAGGTGCAGATTGTTACTCCGGAAAAACAAGATGAGGATTAAGTGGGAACCCAAAACAGAGTAAGAAAGGAATCATTTCAGAAGTTTCTCAAGAGTTTTGTTGAGTATTGTTGATGTGCAGTGAAGCAAATTCTGCACAGCAGGACCCAAAACAGAAACGAGATACTGGCCAGATAGTCTGTTTCAGTAATGTTGTTTGCGGAATAAATCTCAGGCAGCATACCAGGGAGAACTCCCTGTTTCTAGGTGTCATGGGATCTTTGACATCTACCTGAGAGGGCAGATAGGCCTTCAACCCAAAGATGGCAAGTCTGACAATATAACACAACGCCACCACTGGACTGGAGGATAAGGTTTTGTGTTTGTGGTCAAGTCTCAGGTGGTTTCAAATCCCATTCCAGAGTCCGAGACCTAAAATTCACGCCAACTCAGAGATAGCAAAAGTAGGAGGACCAAGGCACCACATTTTCGAACGGGAAAACAGACTAACTGATGACCGTCTGAGCTTCATTTCTTTTCCTAATGAAATGTTCCGAATCTCTAATTCAGCTTCAAGAATAAACAGGCTTGACTGACGTCCGTCCTGAAGTAAGGACATTTGGATATGGAAAGCAGGCTGCCCCACAAATTCTCCTACCACAACGCGGACTAATTCAAGAAAATGTCAAGCAATGAAGACTGGAACACCAAAAATGGTTAACAGTGGGGAACCCAGGATCTGATAGGTGCCTGCGACTTGTCCCTGACCAATGACCACTGCACCCGCCCTCATTTCATCATATCATATCTACAGATGCTGAAGTGCCGCATTTGATTGAATGGCAGTTCAGGATGAGCTGACTGCACAGGTGAAGGAAGACTCAGCAATGGGATAATTGGTGCGTGACATAGTGGGTGCCAGAGAGAAGAGACTGGCGTCGGAGGTGCAGAATTACTGAAAATAATCTGCACATTCTAATGGATGAACGTGTAGATCAGAGGCAGATTATTTTCAGAAATGACAAGGGCATACCATAACTTGGATACATTGCGACATTTTAATCGCTAGCACTGAGAACATTTTATTTTGCAAAAAAGACAGTGAAGAAGGATTCTAGCATGATTCATATCCAATGAGATATCTTATAAAAGCAGTCCGAGTGGCTGTGCGATCGAGCTCCCATTATGGCTTGAGTGCACATTTTTGCCATTCTCATTTCAACCGCAAGATGCTTCAGCAAGTGGCTGTGCTGTGCAAGTGACAGTCCTGATAAGGTAAACACTGAGTTAGAAATTTGCCAGGTTGGATCCCATCAGTAACAAATCAGCTGTCACCAACCACAGAGTGACATCATATACAAATATAATGTTATGATTCATATTTTTACTGTCTGTACCATTCGCACAGCTGATCGATGGATACATTCAGCACATTCTTGCATAGTCTCGTTTCTTGTATCCGTCTGAGGTAGCAACTCGGCTGCAACAGCTCCGCTGCTCCCTCTCTTGGATACGTTTATTAACGATGCGCCAGAATGCTGGCCCTCTCCTTGCCCTGGTTCATAATAACTTTAACTAAAACTCCTTGCAGGCGTAAAAACGTCTAAAAAAATCTCTGGGACAATTATATACCGTGGGTGGGGGATGTAGATGAAAGGGTTTGAGGGGACGGGGCGGCTCGAAGTTTCTGGGTTGTTCCTTTTGTATTTGATTATTGAAGGAGATTGTCACCGCTGGAGTCAAACCCACTGCAATCTGGTTGACGGTTCGTCGAAGTCTTCCGCAAAGCGAATGCTGTGAATGGGCTAGAATCGCCGTACTACATGAACAACTACAATTCCCATTTGTGCTTCAATTGGAATTGCTAAACCCAGAAACAAATTGCTGGAAAACTCATAGGTCTGGCAGCGTCTGTGGAGAGAAGATTGCTAAACCAGAAAAGTGTTTTGATTTTTATAGTTCACTGGACAGGAATAACGATTTAGTATTAGACTGGGCTAGTTCTGGATACATTGGCAATGTGCAGCCTACAGAATAGTAAATCCTTGATTATCTTGAGACATCTTATGCTAGAAGACATTTTTAAAAACTCAGATTTAGGGACATACAGCTCAAAAACAGATCCTTCAGTCCAACCAGGCATCCCAATCTAATATACTTCCATTTGCTAGTATTTGGCCCATATTCCTCTAAACCCTTTCTATTCATATACCCGTCTAGATGCCTTTTAGATGTTGTAATTGTACTCGCCACCACCAGTTCCTCTGGTAGCGCATTCCATATTGTCCACCTATTTTGGTGTCATCTGCAAACTTACTAACCATACCTCCTATATTCATATCCAAATCATTTATATAAATGAAAAAAAGCAGTGGACCCAATACCAATGCTTGTGACATACCACTGTTCACAGTCTTCCAGTCTGAAAAGTAACCCTCTACCATCATCTTCTGTCTCCTACCTTCAAGCCAATTTTGTATCCAATTGGCTAACTTCCCCGGATTCCATGTGATCTAACCTTACTAATCTGTCAACCACGCAGAACATTGTTAAACATTTTACTGATGTCCATATAGATGACATCTACCACTCAGCCTTCATCAATCTTCTTTGTCATGTCTTCAAAACATTCAGTCAAGTTAGTGAGACACAATTCCCCACGCACAGTCAAGTGGACTATCCCTAATCAGTCCTTGTCTTTCCAAATTCATGTAAATACTGTCCCTCAGGATTCCGTCCAACAAATCACCCACCACTGACATAAGGTTCACTGTTCCATAGTTCCCTGGATTTTCTTTACCACCTTTCTTAAATAATGGCACCATATTAGCCAACCTCCAGTCTTCCGGCACCTCAGCCACAACTTTTGATGATACAAATATCTCAGCAAGGGACCCAGCAATCTGTTCCTTAGCTTCCCGCCAAGTTCTGGGTAGCCCCTGATCAGGTCCTAGGGTTTTATCTACTTTTATATGTTTTAAGACCTCCAGCACCTCCTCTTCTATAATATGAACTCTTTTCAAGACATTACTATTTATTTACCCAAGCTTCCATGTCCTTCTTGACAATAAATACTGATGCAAAATATTCGTTTAATATCTGACCCATCTCTAATGGTTCCACACAGACGGCCACAATGATCTTTAAGGAGCCCTATTCACTCCCTTGTTACTGTTTTTTCCTCAATGTATTTATAGAATCTTTTTGGATTCTCTTTAACTCTATTTGCCAAAGCTATTTCATGTCCCCTTTTTGCCTTCCCGATTTCCCTCTTGATTATACTTCTACTGCCCTTATACTCCACTGGGGATTCACTCAATCCCAGCCGTCTGTACCTGATATATGCCTCTTTTTTCTTGACCAGAGCCTCAATTTCTCCAGTCATCCAGCATTCCTTACAGCTATCAACCTTGCCCTTCATACTAACAGGAACATACTGTCTCTGAACTCTTGTCGTCTCATTTTTAAAGGCCTCTCATTTCCAACTATCCCTTTACCTGCGAATAGCAACCTCCAATCAACTTTTGAAAGTTCCTGTCAAATACCATCAAAATTGGCCTTACTCAATATGGACCTTTAACTTTTTAATCAGTTTGATCCTTTTCCATAACTATTTAAAAACTAATAGAATTATGATCACTTACCCCAAAGTGCTTCCCCAGTGACACCTCAGTCACTTGACCTGCCTTGTTCCCCAAATGAAGATCAAATACTGCTCCTTCTGTAGGAGCTACATCCATACATTGAATAAGAAAGTTTTCTTGGACACACCTAATAAATTCCTCCACATCCAAGCCCTTAATACTATGACAATTCCAGTCTAGATTTAGAAAAGTAAAATCCCACACCACTACAACTTTAAATTTCTTATCGATATCTGAAATCACCTTGCATATTTGCTTCTCAATTTCCTACTGACTATTGGGGGTGCATATAATATAATCCCAACAAAGTGATCACCCCTTTCTTATTTCTCCTTTCAACCCATATAACTTCAATGGACCATCTCCCAGGAATATCCTCCCTAAGTACTGACATAATGTTATCCCTCATCAAAAATGCCACTGCTCTCCTCTCTTGCTTCCCTTTCCATTCTTCCTGTAGTAACTATATCCCAGAACATTAAGCTGCCAGTCCTGTCCATCCCTGAAACACATTTCTCTAGTAGCTATGATATCCCAATTCCATGTTGCCAACCATGCCCTAAGTTTATCTGCCATAGCTGTCAGGCCTCCTGAAGTAAATGCAGTTTAATTTATCATTCTCTGCCAAGTTCTTGTCTGTCTTGACCATTTGACTTGTTCCCATACCTACTGTACCAGCTTTAACATTTTCTCTTTTCTCACTATCACTTTGGTTCCCATTCAACGCCACTCACTAGTTTAAAGCCTCACGGGTGGCACTAACAAATCTCCCCACATGGAAATTGGTCCCCTTCTAAGTCAGGTGTAACCTATCCATCTTATACAGGTCACTTCTACCCCAGAAGAGATCCCAATGATCCAAAATGCTAATCTTTGCCCCATGCACCAGTTCCTCCGCCGTGCATTCACCTGCTCTATCCTCCCATTCCTACTCTAACTAGCACATGGCACCAGGAGAAATCCAGGCATTGCTACCCTCGCAGACCTAATTTTTAACGTCCTGCCTAGCTTTCTATATTTTCTCTGCAAAACCTTATCCGTTTCCCTACCTATATCATTGACATCGATGTGCAGAACAACCTCCTGCTGGTCACTCTCCCCTTTCAGAATATTCTACCTCCTCTTTGAAATATTCTTGACCCTGGCCCCAGGGATACACCATCCTGATGTCATGCTGTTGGCTGCAGAAACATCTGTGCTCCAGTCTAGAGAGTTCGCTATTACAATTGATCACTTGGAAAGAATGCGCTAATGCTGCATTTTTGAGCAAAGTGTTTTGTGCATGTTTTTAGGTAATTTCTGGGTAGATTGTTGAAGGGTCAGAAACAACTTTTAATAGGATGATATGCACTTCCTGTCGGATGTGGGAGATCAGGGAGGACTTGAATGTTCCTGGAGACCATTTCTGCAGGAAGTGTTTTTGGTTGTGAGTTCTATCCAAACATATGGATCGGCTGGAGCGGCAGAGGAGTTTACCAAAAAATGGCAGTTTCAGGAAGGTAAAAAACTGCAGATACAGTCGGGTAGATGGTTGATCACTAGGAATGGTAGGAGAGGTAGGTAGATAGTGCAGGAGTCTGCTGTGGCTATCCCCATCTCTCACGGGTATGCTGTTTTCGATACTGTAGGAAGGTTGACCTCTCAGGTGAGTATAGCATTGACAGCCAGCTTTCTGGAACTGTGACTGGCTCTACTGTAATGAAAGGTTTGGCTATTACTTAAACTACATTGTGTTGGTGGAAGTGGACTAACCCAGGAAACCAAAAAAGTACCAAAAGCAACATGAGGGGAAACACATTTCATCCATTGAGTGCTTGGGATCTAAAATATTCTCTGAGAATGTTGTAGATGCAAATGCAGTCTTCGAGAAAATTATTTACGTAATTATCTAAGCAAAGGCAAAAAAGAATGCAGGGCCAGCAGAGTAAAGGTGGGAGAGTGGGACTAAGTGAGTTGCTCTTGAGCAGTTCTTACCTGAGCAGGACAAATGGGTGAACGGTCTCTTTCTGTGCTAAAACCATTCTATAATCTATGATATTCCAAAATTTCCTCCAGTGCCTTTAGTTAAATTCTACCATGATGGAAAAGGTAACATTTAAAACACTTACATGTGGTTACCTTTCATGACATATTCTTCTTAGCTGACTAGGTTTTGTGTGAGAAAGAAAGAAAGCTTGCAAGAAACAGACAAAATCGTGGGTTTACAGAATGCCAAGCAGTTTTTGATGATTCTGATTGGCTCCTGGCCGGATGACTATGGCTTGTGTGGAATCAGTGCAGCAGAGAACCGTCTCACCTGCAAAGAGAAAGCATCAAAAAACTCTCTTTGTATGTCTCTTTCTTGTGTGAAGATACCAAAAGGTCTCTCCTTCCAATCATCTTTCTCTGTAACTACCTTGTTGAAGAGGAATAAAATGCCTTCAAAGACAATGAAAGGACAGAGTCTCAGCTAGTGATCTATAGAGAATATTGATCCACAAACAACCTCGTGTCAACAGCAAAGAATGAAAGGGAATTGAAAGGAAATGAACCTGCACTCGAAGGTTTCTTTGTTCAGCAACACTCCCTAGGACCTTACCATTAAGTGTATAAGTCCTGCTAAGATTTGCTTTCCCAAAATGCAGCACCTCGCATTTATCTGAATTAAACTTCATCTGCCACTTCTCAGCC
This sequence comes from Chiloscyllium punctatum, assembly GCF_047496795.1. Classification (NCBI taxonomy): domain Eukaryota; kingdom Metazoa; phylum Chordata; class Chondrichthyes; order Orectolobiformes; family Hemiscylliidae; genus Chiloscyllium; species Chiloscyllium punctatum. Next base: position 46,096,844 of record NC_092776.1, on the reverse strand, counting down.
CATTGGCCCATCTGGTCCCTCCTTCCTATCGGAAAGATGTTGTGAAACTTGAAAGGGTTCAGAAAAGATTTACAAGAATGTTGCCAGGGTTGGAGGATCTGAGCTACAGGAAGAGGCTGAACAGGCTGGGGCTGTTTTCCCTGGAGTGTCGGAGGCTGAGGAGTGACCTTATAGAGGTTTACAAAATTATGAGGGGCATGGATAGGATAAATAGACAAAGTCTTTTCCCAGGGGTCGGGGAGTCCAGAACTAGAGGGCATAGGTTTAGGGTGAGAGGGGAAAGATATAAAAGAGACCTAAGGGGCAACGTTTTCATGCAGAGGGTAGTACGTGTATGGAATGAGCTGCTAGAGGATGTGGTGGAGGCTGGTACAATTGCAACATTTAAGAGGTATTTGGATGGGTATCTGAATAGGAAGGGTTTGGAGGGATATGGGCCGGATGCTGGCAGGTGGAACTAGATTGGGTTGGGACATCTGGTCAGCATGGACGGGATGGACCGAAGAGTCTGTTTCCATGCTGTACATCTCTATGACTCTATGAAAAGAAAGAAAGCAACTCACCAAATCCTGTGGTCTAGACTGGTGCTATCAAATTGTGTCTCCGGAATTTCCATGTGTCCCCCACCCAATTTTTCAACCTTTATATCTATGCCTTCCCTTTAGTTCTTTGCTGTTGACACAAGGCTGTTTGTGCATCTGTCAATTTGTGAGGATGAATTGAAAAGGGTGGAGTTTAAATTCTAGAGTTAAAAGTTAATAACTCCTATTTCATTTTTGCCATTGTTTAAGGACAACCTGTTCATAATACATATGTTTTGTTTTGTAAAATACAGAAACTTGGTGAGCTTTCCCTTTTAACCCAAGTTTGTCAGTCTGGTAAAATTGGGATTTTGAATATTTTAACTAATCCTTTCCACATTTGCGATGGTTTTGGGAATAGTGGAGCTAAATTCCCAGCATACCACCTTGTTGAGTCATGACAGTCGAGGATGTGTTTCATTCTGTGGATGAGTCAAAAATGAGGGGGACATAAATATAAAGTAATCACTCAAAAATCCAATAGGGAATTTGGGAGAAATATTTTCTCCTAAGAGTACTCTGTAAATGTTGTAAATGATTGCCCCTCGTATATCTTAACCTGACTGAATTCTTTGATGCAGCTGTCCACACCATTCTCCTCCTGACACCACTCTTCCTTTACCCAGCTGGATGTGGTGGCACAGAAACAGGCCATTCAACCCAACCATATCTTTCTGGTGTTTAGGGTCCAGACAGATCTCCTTCCATCCTCTTCATTTAACTCCATCAACAAATCATTCTATTCCTTTTTCTTTCATGTGCTTATATACTATTCCATGAATCATGTATGTTAATCTATTCCTTGTGGTATTACATTCCATCTTCTAACCAGTCTCAACAGCTTATGTTAATGTAACATCATAAGGCACGTTATTAATAGTGAAATATCAAAATTAGGAATGTGCAAGAAGCAGATATACACTCATATTCTAGCAACAGTAACTGATGTTTGTCTCATTCCTTTAATATACTGAAACATTAAAAGATCCTTAAATAAAAGTGAAATGCTGCAGATGCTGGAAATCTGAATCAAACACAGAAAACGCTGCAGAAACTCAGCAGTTTTGGCAGCATCTGTGGAAAGACAAAGAATTAACATTTCACATCTGGTATGATTCTTCCTCAGTATTCTGGTTCTAAGTAAGATTCTGCCGTTACTTTTTCCAATTTGTTCACAGCTTACAATGGTCTGACCTTGTAAAGTAAAATTCATTGAAAATTGTTCGGAGTTGGCGCAGGAAAAATTTGGTAATAGTTTCTGCTTAGCCTGCTATCATCTGACAAGTGTCATTGATGCACTCAACTGTCTTTGCCATGTTTTCATGATACAGTCTGAAATCCTGGAGCATCTTTGCCTCTGCAGCTTCAGCTTCGGAAACAGGCAAGGGACCAGCGGTCATTCATTGCATTCTTCAAAGTCATTGGCCTTCTTGGTCTTTACATCAGGAGAAGCAGTAATTTTACAGTGCGATCTGTGATGATGCAGACCATCACAGTGAGACATTCCTTGCCATCATTTTTCACTATTACACATTTCATCTTTAAATATTAAAGAGTGACCTGATAAAAGAGAGTAAAACAGTCTGGCTTAATTGAATTAAAACTGTCTCTTGGTGCAGATTTATTTAGAATGTGAGTGTGAACATTTTGCAGTCATTCATCTACTATTGTGGCCTTAATTGCTGTACCCTCACTGCTCACTGATAAGAAGATGATGCTGTGCCTTGTCTTGATTCAGTTCAGCCATCGATGCAAGTGAACTCATTGTGGCTCAGCATTTTTGTCACCACTTCAGTTTGTCCTCAATGCTTTCTCACAAGCTTAACCATACTTGCAGACTTTGAATATTACAGATTCATAGAGTCATACAGCACGGAAACAGACCCTTCCGTCCAACCAGTCCATGCCGACCACACTCCCAAACTAAACTCATGCCACCTGCCTGCATTGGTCCGTATCCCTCCAAACATTTCTTGTTCATGTACTTACTTAAATGTCTTTTAAACGTTCTAATTTTACCCACATCCACTACTTCCTCTGGATGTTCATTCCACATATGAATTGCTCCCTGTGTAAAAACCTTGCCCCTCATATCTTTTTTAAGTCTTTCTCCTCCCATCTTAAAAATATGCTTCCAGTCTTGAAATCTACCAACCGCAGAGAAAAGACCTTTGCTATCCGCCTTATCTATACCCCTCATTGTTTTATAAACCTATATAAGATCACCCCTCAACTTGCTATGCTGCAGTGAAAGAAGCCCCACCTTATCCAGCCTGTTGAAAGAATATTCTTTCACAGAGAGATCTCAACACTGAATTATGTCTTGCTTGGGACTTTACACTCTGGCACACCCTTACTCTACTTCATTTGGTTGGTATTGTCACATGAAAAGTGTGCGTGAGTTTGGCTAAATCCAAAATTACCAGCTCAGCTTATCTCTCAGGGCCTTCTCCTGTTGGATTTCTGGTTCTAACGTGGGAGTGACCAGAGTTTCAGGTTGTCTGAATTTGGAATATCCAGATCTAGTAGGGATTTGAACAAAGGTTATATCAAATGTTTCTGTCAGGAGAAGAACTCCAGAAATATTTCTCCACTAATGGAGAAATTTTTAATATTGTTTCATATTGGGCACTTGAAAAATCCGCTAAAATTAAATTTGCATCTGAGTGGAGAGTATTTTCAATCTCATGCAGTAGTAACAGTAATATTTTTAGCTTAAAACATTGTACTGTTCCACCAAAGCAAATGCTTTATGACTTTCATTATAAATTTAAAGTGATATAGATATCAAACCTTAGGATTACATTTGGTAACACATTCCTCTCAAGATTTAGAGCACTAACCTTCAAGAATTTACACTCCTTTCCAGACATCACTGAGCTACTATGAACTCCAACAAGACAATACACAGTCCACTGATCCTCTCAAGATAATCTGTTCTGATTTGCTTTCAAAGACGTTTAAATTCCTGTCCAAATAAAAAAAGACAGAAAGTTCACAGCAGATTAATTAAAATTCAGCCCAATTAAATTTAATCTGAAAATCACAGTTTATAACACAGTTAAAAGAACAACAATTTAGGATTAGGAGTTGGGTAACTGGGGAGGTGGTTAGCTTTACAGCTAATGTGTGCCTCAGAATAATAGCAACAGAATACAGTTCAATCTCCATTCTATCTGAGGTGGTCTTAGGTCATGCTTCCTAACCCTACCCTGCAGTGAAAGCATATTATCAGCTGCTGTTCAGTGACCATTAAGGATATAATATGAAGAAGGATTCTATAACCAAACTTCAACATGGAGCAGAATCAGAAACAATGTTGGAGGGAAATATTAGTATCTATAAATGACATAGAACATAGAACAGTACAGCACAGAACAGCCCACGATGTTATGCCGACCATTGATTATCATGTAAGGTAAACCTAATGTATGAACCCTCAAATTTCTATGACCATATGCATGTCCAGCAGTCTCTTAAATATCCCCAATGACCTCGCTTCCACAACTGCTACTGGCAACGCATTCCATGCTCTCACACCTCTCTGCATAAAAAACCCGCCTCTGACATCCCCTCTAAACTTTCCGCCAAACAGCTTAAAACTATGACCCCTCGTGTTAACAATTTCTGCCCTGGGAAAAAGTCTCTGGCTATCAACTCTATCTATGCCTCTCACTGTCTTGTACACCTCAATTAGGTCCCCTCTCTTCCTTCTTTTTTCCAATGAAAAATGTCCGAGCTCAGTCAACCTCTCTTTGTAAGATAAGCTCTCCATTCCAGGCAGCATCCTGGTAAACCTCCTCTGAACCCACTCCAAAGCATACACATCTTTCCTATAATAGGGCGACCAGAACTGGACACAGTATTCCAAGTGCGGTCTAACCAAAGTTTTAGAGCTGCAACAAGATCTCACGGCTCTTAAACTCAATCCCCCTGTTAATGAAAGCCAAAGCACCATACGCTTTCTTAACAACCCTGTCCACCTGGGTGGCAATTTTAAGGGATCTATGTACCTGCACACCAAGATCCCTCTGTTCCTCCACACTGCCAAGAATCCTGTCTTTAATCCTGTACTCAACTTTCAAGTTTGACCTTCCAAAATGCATCACTTCGCATTTATCCAGGTTGAACTCCATCTGCCACCTCTCTGCCACCTCTCTACATCCTGTCAATGTCACGCTGCAGCCTACAACAGTCCTCTATACTGTCAATGACACCTCCAACCTGTGTGTCGTCTGCAAACTTGCTAATCCATCCTTCAATATCCTCATCCAAGTCATTACTAAAAATTACAAAGAGTAGACGCCCATCGGAGTGCATCTGGGAAAATTAACAAACAGTGAAATTTACAATTAATCTTGGAGGAACTGTTGGGCAAAGTTCATAGAACAGACTCAGATAAATTAATTGTTGTTTATAAGTCTGTCCAAGAGAAAGGCTGCAGCAGTGAGTATAGTGGATTCTTTCTTGATTATATGTTTTTGGAGATAAGTCTCTTGATTAAACTTAAAATATAAGCCATAGCTATTAATTTAACCTGGGGCAGTGTTTGTAGAGGAATAAGACGGTGTTATTTTCTGGGTCGGTAGATTGTGAAGGAGCAAAAATGGCCTTTGCAGTGATATGTACTTCTTGTCAAATGTGGGAGTTTAAAGAGAGTTTAACGGTTACTGCGGATTATATCTGACATAAATGCTGTTGGATGCGAATCTTATCAGAGCGAGTGGATCAGTTGGAGAGACAGGTAGAAGCGATGAGGAATTTGCAACAGCAACAGTATGTGATGGATGGCAGTTATAGGAAGGGGGAAAGTCTCAGGTACAGTCACATAGATGGGTTAACTCCAAGAAGGGTAAGAGAGGTAGGCAGCTAGTGCAGGAGTCTTTTGTAGATATACCCATTTCAAACAGGTATGCTGTTTTGGAAAATGTAGGGGGTGATGGATTCTCAGGGGAACATAGCATGAACATCCAAGTTTCTGGTATTGAGACTGGCTCTAATGCAATGAGGGGTATGTCGGCTTCCAAGAGATCAATTGCGTTAGGGGATTCTGTAGTCAGAGGTACAGACAGACGTTTCTGTGGCCAGCAGAGAAAAAGCAGAATGGTGTGTTGTTTCCCTGGTGCCAGGATCAAGGATGTCTCAGAGAGGGTGCAGAATGTTCTCACGGGGGAGAGGGGCCAGCAGGAGGTCATTGTCCACAATGGAACCAATGACATTGGAAGGGAAAAGGTTGAGACCCTGAAGGAAGATTACAGAGAGTTAGGCAGAAATTTAAAAAGGAGGTCCTCAAGAGTAGTAATATCTGGATTACTCCCAGTGCTACAAACTAGTGAGGGCAGAAATAGGAGGATAGAGCAGATGAATGCATGGATGAGGAGCTGGTGTATGGGAGGAGGATTTACATTTTTGGATCATTGGAATCTCTTTTGGGGTAGAAGTGACCTGTACAAGAAGGATGGATTGCACCTAAATTGGAAGGGGACTAATATACTGGCAGGAAAATTTGCTAGAACTGCTTGGGAGGATTTAAACGAGTAAGGTGGGGGGATGGGACCCAGGGAGATAGTGAGGAAAGAGATCGATCTGAGATGGGTACAGCTGAGAACAGAAGTGAGTCAAACAGTCAGGGCAGGCAGGGACAAGGTAGGCCTAATAAATTAAACTGCATTTATTTCAATGCAAGGGGCCTAACAGGGAAGGCAGATGAACTCAGGGCATGGTTAGGAACATGGGACTGGGATACGATATCAATTACGGAAACCTGGCTTAGGGATGGGCAGGACTGGCAGCTTAATGTTCCAGGATACAAATGCTACAGGAAGGATAGAAAGGGAGGCAAGAGAGGAGGGGGAGTGGCATTACAGCTGTGCTGAGGGAGGATATTCCCGGAAATACATCCAGGGAAGTTATTTGGGTGGAACTGAGAGATAAGAAAGGGATGATCACCTTATTGGGATTGTGTTATAGACCCCCTAATAGTCAGGGGGAAATTGAGAAACAAACTTGTAAGGAGATCTCAGCTATCTGTAAGAATAATAGGGTAGTTATGGTAGGGGATTTTAACTTTCTAAATATAGACTGCGATTGCCATAGTGTTAAAGGTTTAGATGGAGAGGAATTTGGTAAGTGTGTACAAGACAATTTTCTGATTCAGTATGTGGATGTACCTACTAGAGAAGGTGCAAAACTTGACCTACTTTTGGGAAATAAGGCAGGGCAGGTGACTGAGGTGTCAGTGGGGGAGCACTTTGGGGCCAGTGACCATAATTCTATTTGTTTTAAAATCGTGATGGAAAAGGATAGACCAGATCTAAAAGTTAAAGTTCTAAATTGGAGAAAGGCCAATTTTGATGGTATTAGGCAAGAACTTTCGAAAGCTGATTGGAGGCAGATGTTTGCAGGTAAAGGGATGGCTGGAAAATGGGAAGCCTTCAGAAATGAGATAACAAGAATCCAGAGAAAGTATATTCCTGTCAGGGTGAAAGGGAAAGCTGGTAGGTATAGGGAATGCTGGATGACTAAAGAAATTGAGGGTTTGGTTAAGAAAAAGAAGGAAGCATATGTCAGGTATAGACAGGATAGATCGAGTGAATCCTTCGAAGAGTATAAAGAAAGTAGGAGTATACTTAAGAGGGAAATCAGGAGGGCAAAACGGGGACATGAGATAGCTTTGGCAAATACAATTAAGGAGAATCCAAAGGGTTTTTACAAATATATTAAGGACAAAAGGGTAACTAAGGAGAGAATAGAGCCCCTAAATCCTTCCATATCCACCACAAATTCACCTGCACCTCCATATACATCATTTATTGATCCGCTGCACCCAATGTGGCCTCCTCTATATTGGGGAGACAGGCCGCCGACTTGCAGAACGTTTCAGAGAACACCTCTGGGACACCCGGACCAGCCGACCCAACCACTCCATGGCTTAGCACTTCAACTCCCCCTCCCACTCCATCAAGGACCTGCAGGTCCTTGGACTCCTCCATCGCCAGACCATAGCAACATGACGGCTGGAGGAAGAACGCCTCATCTTCCGCCTAGGAACCCCCCAACCACAAGGGATGAACTCAGATTTCTCCAGTTTCCTCATTTCCCCTCCCCCCACCTTGTCTCAGTCAAATCCCTTGAACTCAGTACCACCTTCCTAACCTGCAATCTTCTTCCTGACCTCTCCGCTCCCACCCCCACTCCGGCCTATCACCCTCACCTTGATCTCCTTCCACCTATCGCATTTCCAACGCCCATCCCCCAAGTGGGTGGCACGGTGGCACAGTGGTTAGCACTGCTGCCTCACAGCGCCAGAGATCCGGGTTCAATTCCCACCTCAGGTGACTAACTGTGTGGAGTTTGCACGTTCTCCCCGTGTCTGTGTGGGTTTCCTCCGGGTGGTCCGGTTTCCGCCCACAGTCCAAAGATGTACAGGTCAGGTGAATTGGCCATGCTAAATTGCCTGTAATGTTAGGTAAGGGGTAAATGTAGGGGTATGGGTGGGTTGCACTTCGGCGGGGCGGTGTGGACTTGTTGGGCCAAAGGGCCTGTTTCCACACTGTAAGTAATCTAATCTAAAGTCCCTCCTCCCTACCTTTTATCTTAGCCTGCTGGACACACTTTCCTCATTCTTGAAGAAGGGCTTATGCCCGAAAGGTCGATTCTCCTGCTCCTTGGATGCTGCCTGACCTGCTGCGCTTTTCCAGCAACACATTTTCAGCTCTGATCTCCAGCATCTACAGTCCTCACATTCTCCCCAGAGAATAGAGCCCCTCAAAGATCAGCAAGGCGGCCTTTGTGTGGAGCCACAGAAAATAGGGGAGATACTAAATGAATATTTTGCATCAGTATTTACTGTGGAAAAGGATATGGAAGATATAGACTGTAGAGAAATAGATGGTGACATCTTGCAAAATGTCCAGATTACAGAGGAGGAAGTGCTGGATGTCTTGAAATGGTTAAATGTAGATAAATCCCCAGGACCTGATCAGGTGTACCCGAGAACTCTGTGGGAAGCTAGAGAAGTGATTGCTGGGCCTCTTGCTGAGTTATTTGTATCATCGATAGTCACAGGTGAGGTGCCGGAAGAGAGGAGGTTGGCAAACGTGGTGCCACTGTTTAAGAAGGGACAAACCAGGGAACTATAGACCAGTGAGCCTGAACTCTGTGGTGGGCAAGTTGTTGGAGGGAATCCTGAGGGACAGGATGTACGTGTATTTGGAAAGGTAAGGACTGATTCAGGATAGTCAACATTGCTTTGTGTGTGGCAAATCATGTCTCACAAACTTGATTGAGCTTTTTGAAGAAGTAACAAAGAAGATTGATGAGGGCAGACCAGTAGATGTGATCTGTAGGGACTTCTGTAAGGCGTTCGACAAGGTTCCCCATGCGAGACTGATTAGGAAGGTTTGATCTAATGGAATACAGGGAGAATTAGCCATTTGGATACAGAACTGGCTCAAAGGTAGATGACAGAGGGTGGTGGTGGAGGGTTGTTTTTCAGACTGGAGGCCTGTGACCAGTAGAGTGCCACAAGGATCGGTGATGGGCCCTCTACTTTATGTCATTTACATAAATGATTTGCATGCGAGCATAAGAGGTACAGTTAGTAAGTTTGCAGATGACACCAAAATTAGAGGTGTAGTGGACAGCGAAGAGGGTTATCTCAGATTAAAACAGGATCTGGACCAGATGGGCCAATGGGCTGGGAAGTGGCAGATGGAGTTTAATTCAGATAAATGTGAGGTGCTGCATTTTGGGAAAGCAACTCTTAGCAGGACTTATACACTTAATGGTAAGGTCCTGGGGAATGTTGCTGAACAAAGACACCTTAGAATGCAGGTTCATAGGATAGTGAAGAAGGTACTTGGTATGCTTTCCTTTATTGGTCAGAGCATTGAGTATAGGAATTGGAAGGTCATGTTGTGGCTGTACAGGACATTGGTCAGGCCACTTTTGGAATATTGCATGCAGTTATGGTCTCCTTCCTAGAGGAAGGATATTGTGAAACTTGAAAGCGTCCAGAAAAGATTTACAAGGATGTTGCCAAGGTTGGAGGATTTGAACTATAGGGAGAGGCTGAAAAGATTGGGGCATTTTTCCCTGGAGCGTCAGATGCTGAGGGGTGGCCTTATAGTGGTTTATAAAATCATGAGGGGCAAGGATAGGGTAAATAGACAAAGTCTTTTTCCTGGTTTGGGGGAGTCCAGAACTAGAGGGCATGGTTTAGGGTGAGAGGGTACAATTACAATATCTAAAAGGCATCTGGATGGGTATATGAATAGGAAGAGTTTAGAGGGATATGGGCCAAGTGCTGGTAAATGGGACTAGAATAAGTTAGGATATCTGGTCAGCATGGACGAGTTGGACTGAAGGGTCCATTTCCATGCTGTATATCTCTATGACTCTATTTTAATACATGCCTCATTTTACCCAATACCACATAAACAATTTTTAGGAGCGAAGTTGACAAGAAGATGTGGAGTGAGTTTGTGATGTTTGTTACCTATCTGGAGAACTGTATGTTGGACATTTGAAGAATGAAGAATTAATAATCAAAATTCCTTTTGTTATGGAATAACCGGTTTTCCAATAGATGCAGAATAGCTTTGAACTGCCATGAGAAGAAACCTTGCTTCTCTTTCTTTTTTGTGCCACAGTATTGTATTTGAAAAATGTTTGTGTGAGGAAGTAAGTGACTCAGAACACATCAAACTTGACTGATTAAAGTGTAATCCTAATTGCTACTGTAATAAATATAGGTAGAATAATTCATTAACTGTGTGTAGAAAGATAACCATTACTGAAACTATTCTTCAAAGGTTTTGAGAAAAACAAGGTCATGAATTCTTATTTGAGAAAAGTATCTCTAAACCAAGTAACTACAAATGTTTATATAATTAGGCTGTCTTCAAGGAATTCAGAAACAGATTCTTCTGAATTTTATCTTTTACATGTGCTTTATCTTGTGGTGGGCTTAATGGCTGCTGTTTAAACTGAAACTAATTACTTCAGAGGTCACGTGACTATGGGAAGTCAGATTTTACACTATATAATTGCATTTCTCCAAGTATCCATGTTTACATTGAAAATGTTTGCATGCAGTATAATTTGCAATTACAAATTATCAATTCTACATGGTAATTAAAAAAAAATTATCATCCATGATATGTCTAAAACTGTAAATGTTAGGGGAATGGGTCTGGGTGCGTTGCTCTTCGGAGAGTCGGTGTGGACTTGTTGGGCCAAAGGGCCTGTTTCTACACTGTAAGTAATCTAATCTGCTTGTTCAAACAGTTTTTAAAAATATGATGCTTGCAATGGATGTCAGCCTACTTCATTTTCAAAACAACCAGGTCTTTAAACACAACGTTTTTTAAACAGCTGTTTTTCATTTCAGCCCTTAGCTTCTTAAAAAGAATTCTTTATAAAATCGCATGTCCCTTACATGATAAACCATTTGTGAGGGAAGTAATGAAGTCCCTTACATTTGACAAAAATCTCCCTGATTGCTGCAACATATACATGGGTGAAATCAGTCACAGTTTGAACCTTTGGAGAACCCAGATATATGATTAAAATATTAATCTTCTCCTGATTGATTGTAAAGTGGTATCAGACAATTCCGACAAGTTGATGTCTATGAGATGTTACTGAAGGAACCAAAAGTTGCCAACAATATGAAACCTGAAGAAAACATTGAGGTTAATTGGTACTGGAGAGGCCAAGAAGATGTTGTAGGGTGGCTGGAATTCTACACAGGATGGCTGTACAAGGCTCACTGCAGTTTCTTGTGAAGCAGAGTTCCCACCACCTTGCAAGGTAGCTTTGATATTGATGGCACAGTCGCTGGGCCACAAAAGATTGGTTACATCTCCCATGGAATCATTATTTAAGCGAGGTGGTAAGGAAGAGCCAAGGAACTATAGATCGGTGAGCCTGACGACAGTGGTGGGCAATTTGTTGGAAGGGATTCTAAGGGACAGGATATACATGCATGTGAAAAGGAAAGGACTGATTAGGGATAGCCAGCATGGCTTTGTGCATGGGAAATTGCATCTCACAAATTTGAGTTTTTTGAAGAAGTGACGAGGAGGGTTGATGAAGACAGAGTGGTGGACGTTGTTTATATGGATTTTTCAACAAGGTTCTGCATGGCAGATGGGTTAACAAGATTATATCACATGGAAAATTGAGAGAACTAGCCATTTGGATATAAAATTGGCTTGAAGATAAGAGACAGAGGGTGGTGGTGGAGTGTTGTTTTTCAGACTGGAGGCCTGTAAACAGCAGTGTGCCACAAGCATTGGTGCTGGGTCTACTGCTTTTTGAAATTTATATAAATGATTTGGATGTGAATATAGGAGGTATGGTTAGTAAGTTTGCAGATGGTATCAAACTTGGATGCACAGTGGACAGTGAAGAAGGAGTAGCAGATGGAGCTTAATCTAGACAAATGTGAGGTGCTGTATTTTGGAAAGGCAAATCAGACCAGGACTAATGGTGAGGTCCTGGGGAGTGTTGCCGAACATAGATACCTTGGAGTGCAGGTTCTTAGTTCCTTAAGTGGAATTGCAGGTTGACAGGGTAGTGAAGAAGGCATTTGGTACACTTGCATTTATTGGTCAGTACATTCAGTATAGGAGTTGGAAAATCATGTTGCAGCTGTACAGGACATTCATGAGGTCACTTTTGGAAACCTGTGTTCAATTCTGGTCTCCCTGCTATTGAGACAAAGTAGGACTGCAGATGCTGAAGAGTCACAGTCAAAAAGTGTGGCGCTGGAAAAGCACAACAGGTCACCAGCATTCAAGAAACAGAAGAGTCGACATTTCAGGCATAAGCCCTTCATCAGGCATGTTTGGAAAGTTGTTGTTAAACTGGAAAGGGTTCAGAAAAGGTTTACAAGGGTGTTGCCAGGGTTGGAGGGTTTGAGCTGTAGGAAAAGACTGAATTAGCTGGGATTATTTTCCCTGCAGTGTCCGAGGCTGAGGGGTGGCCACACAGAGGTTTACAAAATCATGAGGAGCATGGATAGGGTGAATTGTCAACGTCTTTTCCCCAGTGTAGGGGAATCCAAAACTAAAGGGCATAGGCTTAACGTTGGAGGGGAAAGATTTAAAAGGGACCTAAGGGGAACCTTTTTTACACAGAGGGTGGTGTGTGCATGAAATGAACTGCCAAATGAAATTGTGGAGGCTGGGACAATTACAACATTTAAAAAGGCATCTGGATAGGTATATGAATAGGAAGGGCTTAGAGGGATATGGCCCAAATGTTGACAAATGAGACTAGATTAATTTAGGATATCTGGTCAGCGTGGACAAGTTGGACCAAGAGTCTGTTTTTATGCTGTATACCTCTATGACTCAACTGCTCTCTCCTAGCTCCATATTACAATGCTTTATTTACATTCAAACAAAAACACAATAATGGAGAAGGCAAAGGAGATATTTAAATATTTTGAGGAATAGCAACAAAAATAAATATTGAGCAAGTGATAGCAAAATCAATGTCTGCTATATGTTATCTGAAGAAAGCAAATAATCCATCAGCAAAAACCTGTGTACCTAACAATATTACTCAGCCAAGTGAAAATCACTATACTGCCAATTTTTAGTGTGAAAGATTTTTGCACAGATTCTGTGATTCATAAAGCAGCAGGATATCTCATAAAGTTTCTGCAATGGCTATTAACAAGCAATTAATAACCTCAATTAGTTCCACACAAATTACTTTAATTAGTACTGGGCTCGGCAGTTCTTTTTAATGTCTGATTTTTAAAAATCAAATAGACAGCCAAATTGAAGGCTATCAGTGTGACCTTGGGCACACAAACTCCCACTATAGGAATGTAGCTTTTACCCTTTTATCTATCCTACAGGCACAGGAATATGCACAGGAATAGTTTGTGAAATTTCACCCTATTTCTTAACTGAACATGGCAAGGAAACCATAATATCTGGTGTCCACTATCTGATATGGAATTCAATCCTGACCAACATTCCACAACAATTTGGATCTCTTGTGATGCTTGTATTGAACATTTATGCCCCTTCTTGCCTGTTTAATCTTCATAAATTTCTGTGACAGGCATAATCTTTCTACTTCACTAACTATAGACTGTGTTACAGACCAGACCAAATGTCCTCGAAACATGTCAAAGAGATAGCCTAGAACCTAACTTTTTCTTACTTTAAAGTCAAGTACTAGGTGGCACGGTGGCACAGTGGTTAGCACTGCTGCCTCACAGCGCCAGAGACCCGGGTTCAATTCCTGCCTCAGGCGACTCTCTGTGTGGCGTTTGCACATTCTCCCCGTGTCTCGTGGGTTTCCTCCGGGTGCTCCGGTTTCCTCCCACAGTCCAAAGATGTGCAGGTCAGGTGAATTGGCCGTGCTAAATTGCCCGTAGTTTTAGGTAAGGGGTAAATGTAGGGGTATGGGTGAGTTGCGCTTCGGCGGGGCAGCGTGGACTTGTTGGGCCGAAGGGCCTGTTTCCACACTGTAAGTAATCTAATCTAGGTATTGCATTCTAATTTGAGTGATCAAGCTATCAGGCTTGAAGCAAAACATATTTTATCCATATCCTATAGTTAAAATACAAACTAAATAAAGAGAAAAGAATTAGCTTCTTTAACTCTATTGAAATACCTAACAAAATAATAAACTACTCATTAACTGTTCCAATATAGTAAAATCCCATAAGCACACACTAGGCAAAGGCAAATTCAGTAAAATAAATAATCTCACAAGCAATTGAAGCAGCCCAGCGAACCCCAGGTTTTAGCTGTACCAGAGAGAGGAAAAACAAGCTTCCACATCCAACTTCAACTGCTACTGAAAGCTAAGCTAAAAATCCTCATTCTGTGGGAATCTGACTCTATCTATTCATGCTTCTTCTACTGTTGTTAAAATTCATTTAAAAAGGTGTTTACTTTTTGGGTTTGATTTGTCAGTTTGGTTCCAATGGCTTAAAACCTCTCTTCAAAAAAAATGACAAAGTACACCTCTTAAAGCCTAGTATCGACATAACTGTGATCACAAATTATATTAATAAATTGCTTAAATCTATATTACCTTGGACATTTTAAAGATGAACAGCATTGAGTTTCAATCTTTCTCTATTCACATAGTTCTGGTGATATTTTGGTGTCCATTGTTCAGGCAAATATCAACACAAGTAATTTTTATTATATATTGAAAACACAATTTATGAAAATTATATGTGATCACTTCCATATGCCACGAGTTATGTTTTGTTGAGAATATAATGGTTAAGGTATCCAATTCTTCAGTTTGGGCTGCAAATTTTGTGTTTCTGCAAACCAGATATTTAATGTCCACCTGAGATGTCATGTGGAGTCTTGGTTTAACGTGTAAAAGACTGCAACTTTGATAGTGTAGCAGAGAATCATACATCAAAGAAGGAGTCTTGCTGCCAAAAAATATACTACTACCTCCACAAGTTCTAATTTCCAGCACTAGGCCCATAGCCTTGAATGCTACAACACTTCAAGTACACATTCAAGTACTTCTTTTTTAATATAAATATTTTTATTGAAGAGAAAGGAAATTTTTTAAACATTTTTTTACAAACTTACAAAATAACACAAATATAAACACTAATATACAATTAAATATTAAATAAATAATAACCAAAACACAACAAACAAAAACAATCTCAACTAAGTACTAATCTAACCTACAAATAACCAAAGCATATAATAGAATATCTTACATTACTCAAAAAAACATAGTAATTAAATAATGAAGTATATGCTCGGAATGATTAACATCAAGTCATAATAAAACCCGTATTCATACAGGATTCCTCCCCCCACCCCTGGGGGCCCCCTGACCAGCCAGAACCACTACCACAATTAGATAAAAGCCCTTGACAATATGGCCAAAATATTTGTATCTATATAGTTCAGGAAGGGCTGCCATATTTTATAGAATAATTCAGTTTTTGGTGCACCATATTTGTAAGGAAGTCAAGGGGAATACATTCCATGATTAACCTGTGCCAATTCAAAAGTCCTGGAGGGCTCTCAGCTACGCAATTTACTAAGATATTTTTCCTTGCACAAAAGGAGAGAATGGAAAATAATTTCCTCCCGTGCACATCCAGGGAGGGCAAGTTTGAAAAGCCCAGGAGAAGAGATACTGGATCTACTCTAATTTCCGCTCCCAAGATTTCTGTCAGCGCATTTGCTACTCTGGTCCAGTATTTGCAGATCTTATGACATGTCCATAAGCAGTGTGTGTGAGTGCCCACTTCTATTTTACATTTAGGACACGCTGGAGATGTTCCTGCCCTAAACTTTTCCAGTCATTCCGGTGCTATATGAGTCCTATGGAGTATCTTTAATTGAATAGCTTGGGTTCTATTACAAATGGAGATCTTTCTGGCATTTTCCCAGATGTCGTCCCACATTTCTGAAGGGGTTTCCAACCCCAATTCCTTATTCCATGTTTTAAACAATTGTTCCATGTCTTTCGATATTTCGTTTTGTAATGAGTGATAAAGGGTGCTGACCGAGGGTGGACCCATTGGCCATAACACTCTTCTTTCCCTATCCAATTTATAAGAGCTATCTAATAATGTGGTCTTCTTCTGTATATAATCTTGAATTTGGAAATTTCGAGAAAGGTCTCCATTAAGCAGTCCAAATATCTGGTGCAGTTGTTCAAAAGACATCATAACCTCCCTATCAAACAGATCACCTAAGCAAGAAATACCCCTGGACCTCCAGGTTTTAAATGTAGCGTCTGTGTGCCCTGGTTGAAAATCCCATGCTCCCACTCTAGAGTATAAGGAGAGGTTTTTTGTGAATTACCCTTGTCTTGTCACATTATCTTCCAGGCTTTAGTTGTATTTAATACAATAGGTTTTTTTATAATGTTCATCTTATCTAAAAATAAGAGATCAATGAGGGGACACTTTGCTTGAGAAGCCTCAATGTCCAGCCAGATTGATTGCAGGTCACACAAGACACAGTCGGCTACGTAGCTTAATAGAGAACTCAGCTGATACTTCCTAAAATCCAGTCCTCCCCTTGCTTGTGGAAGCTGCAGCTTCTTTAATTTAATAAGGGGCCATCTATGATTACAAATGAAAGAACCAAGCCAACCGTATAGCTTATGCAATGCCGGCCTCGGCAACGTCACAGGAAGCACTCTCATAGGGGATAAGAGACGAGGCAAAATATTCATTTTAATTAGAGCTATCCTGCCTAACCAAGATATCGGGAGATTCCCCCCAGCATTGAAGGTCCTGCCTTATTCTCTCTAATAGGTGCACAAAATTGGCTTTGTACAGCTGACCAAATACTGGGGTGATAAAAATACTTAAATATAAAAAACCCTCCAGAAAGCAAGACCTATCTGATAAATTGGACATACTAGTGAGACCACCCATCGGCATGGCCTCCGATTTTGTGAAATTGATTTTGTAACCTGAGAACACACCAAATAAATTGATTACTTGGATCAAGCGAGGCACAGATATCAAAGGATTACTAAGACAAAGGAGAACATTGTTTGCATAAAGGGTAATTTTATGCTTACCTGAATCAACCCTTGGAGCCATTATATTAGAATCGGCTTGTATAGCTTCCGCTCGTGGTTCAATTATTAGCGTGAGTAATAACAGTGAGAGAGGACATCCCTGAGGATGGCCCCCTACCCACACTGAAGCTATGCAAGCCTAAACCATTAGTAATCATGGCTGCTTTGGGGTCATTGTACAACATTGAGACCCATTTGGCGAATACCTCTCCAACACCAAACTTTTCCAGTTTGATCGAATGCCTTCTCTGCATCTAAAGAGACTACTATTCTCGGTATTCTTTCCTGATGACAGACTTAAATCACATTTAAAACCCTTCCAATATTATTAGATGATCTACGGCCCTTGATAAACCCCGTCTGGCCTTCTTTTATGATGTATGGTAAAACCTGCTCCAGCCTTAATGCTAATGTTTTAGAAAGAATTTTAAAATCTACATTTAGCAAAGATATTGGTCTGTATGATGTGCAATCTTCTGGGGCCTTTCCTTTTTTAAGATTGAGAGAAATATTTGCTTCTCTCATCGAGTGCGGGAGGCAGCCCTGACTATGTGTCTAGATTAGAGTGGTGCTGGAAAAGCACAGCAGGTCAGGCAACATCCGAGGAGCAGGAAAATCGACGTTTCGAGCAAAAGCCCTTCATCATGAATAGAGGCAGGTGCCTGCAGAGTGGAGGGATAAATGAGAGGGCACTCTCCACTTTGCAGGCACCCTGCCTCTATTCCTGATGAAGCGCTTTTGCCCACAACGTCGATTTCCCTGCTCCTCGGATGTTGCCTAACCTGCTGTGCTTTTCTAGCACCACGCTTATCTAGTCTCTGGTTTCCAGCAACTGCAGTCCTTGTTTTTACCCAGCCCTGACTATATGAATAATTACATGTACCAGCCAGTACCCCTATAAACTCTTTGTAGACTTCAACCTGGAATCCATCTGGGCCAGGTGCTTTACCGCTCTGAAGAACCTGAGTGCATCAAGTACTTCCTGGGTTGTCAGGGGAGCATTCAGGATTGACATCAGTTCTGGGGTTAAGTCCGGAAAGGCCAGGCTTTTAAAAAAGAACTCCATCTTCTTAGCTCTGTCTTCACAATCCTGTGATTTATACAGATCAGAATAAAACTTTCTGAAGGCTGCATTGATCCTTTTGCGGTCATGAGTCAAAGTACCAGCACTTTCCCTAATGGACGTGATAGCTTGAGGGGCCTCTTTTCTCCTCCTTGTGAGATAACGCTAGGATTCTACCAGGCTTATCGCTGTATTCATTAAATCTTTGCTTTGCAAATAATATTTCCCTCTTTGCCATTTGGGTAAGTGCAGTATTCAAGGCTGTCCTAAGGGCTATAATCCTTTGTAACTTAGCAATAGAGGGCCTGTCAACATACGCTATCTCAGCTGCCTTCAAGCGAGCCTCGAGTAAACGCTGTTGTTCTCCCTTTTGTTTTTTCTGTGTCGCCAAGTATGAAATAATGAGATCTTGCGCATAAGCCTTAATGGTCTCCCACATCATCGACGGGTTACTGGCCGTATCTGAGTTAATTTCCAAAAAGGCTTTGAATTCTTGAGAGAAATATTTTACGCATTTACTATCTTTCATTAAGAAGGAATCCATACACCAATGTCAGGGGCTTGTCTCATTACCCCTAGTCTTAACTTCCATATACACTGCAGCATGATCAGAGATTATTATATTACCTATTTTGCAGGATAATATGGAGTTTAAAAAGGTTGAGGGAGCAAAAAACATATCAATTCTAGTATGACACTTATGTGGGTTAGAGTAAAAAGTAAAGTCTCTGCCCTGCGGATGAAGGCACCTCCACACATCTACTAACCCTAGCTCCTTATTCAAACCTGCCAATTGTCTGGATCTAAGAGATATGCCCACAGTATTCTTGGGTATCCTGTCTATCTCTGAGTCCATAGTACAATTAAAATCTCCTCCTATAATTGTGTGATGCGCCCCAAAAGCCATCAGTTTGGAGAACGCTTCCGTTATAAATTTGAAGGGGTGTGCTGGGGAACAATAAAGATTCAAAATTCCATACTCCTCTCCATTTATGAGAGCTTTGATTAATATATATCGTCCAGATTCATCTTTTATGTGACTTAATATTTTGAAAGGAAGATTCTTCCGAATGAGAATGACTACTCCTCTACCTTTTGAACTAAAAGAAGGCCTGATCGAATCCTCCTTGTTGTAATTTTAAGTCCTCTTTATCCAGTAGGTTTGTCTCCTGTAAGAGAGCTATATCAACCCTTTCTTTTTTGAGGTTTGATAGTATTTTCTTTCTTTTGATTGGTGAATTACTCCCCTTGACATTTCAGGTGCACCACCTAATCGAATGACTAACCATGATCATCCAGGCAAGTCCGATACCTCCCGGGAGGAAGAACCCCACCCAAAACTCCCTGAGCACAGACTGTAGAAAATTCACAAAAGTAGAAATTCTTTAATACAATAATGCCAATATAGTTAAAAACTATCTCTAAATAAGAAAAATATAAAACACATTTAAAAGGAGATTGTCCCCCTTGTTCCCAGGGAGCATCACTACCTGTCAATAAACCCACCGTATCCTCTCCCAACCAGCGCCCCGCCCTTGACCCAGGCACCACATAACAGAGTAAACAAATTCAAGTGTAGTATAAAACCAAAGTTAATAGTGAGTGCCCCACCCACACCAACACTTGGATACGTTTAGTAAAGATAATACAAAGTATAAACATATAAAACTATAAAGTTACAATCCCAGCAAGTAATAGATAACTAAGTATAATAACAGAAGAAAAACAAAACCCGCTCTAAAAAAAAGTGAGGTAGGACAGAGCAAACGCCCCCACCCCCCACCCCCATACGAATCAACTAAGCCGCCCGGTCACATAGTGGATAACAAATAGGCCCCCCTCGCTGCCCCCGGAGAAGATATTAAACAATAAAGGGGATGAAAAGAGAAAGAAAAGGTAAACCGGGAGGGGAGAGGGGTAAAATAGCATCATTAGCTATACAGCTTAATTCTTACAGTCTACTTAAGAGAGTCCAAAAATTCTTTAGCCTTCTCCAGTGATCCAAAGTTATAAACGGATCCTTCATGGCTGAAGTGCAGCATTGCTGGGTAACGCAAGGAATATTGGATGTTTAAGTCTCTCAGACGCTTCTTCGCCTCATCAAATGCCCTTCTTTTGTGGACCACGGCTGGAGAAAAATCCTGGAACAGCATAATCCTAGAGTCCTTGTAGACCATGGCCTGGGGATCCTTCCCCAGGATTATAGAGGCTTCCAGGAGCGTCTGTGTCTCACTATAGCATTGGAGCCAGAACAGAACCAGGTGTGGGCGCTGGTCCGACCCAGGCCTACGTATAGTGGGCGGCACGGTGGCACAGTGGTTAGCACTGCTGCCTCACAGCACCAGAGACCCGGGTTCAATTCCTGCCTCAGGCGACTGACTGTGTGGAGTTTGTACGTTCTCCCCGTGTCTGCGTGGGTTTCCTCCGGGTGCTCCGGTTTCCTCCCACAGTCACAAAGATGTGCAGGCCAGGTGAATTGGCCATGCTAAATTGCCCGTAGTGTTAGGTAAGGTGTAAAATGTAGGGGTATGGGTGGGTTGCACTTCGGCGGGTCGGTGTGGACTTGTTGGGCCGAACGGCCTGTTTCCACACTCTAATGTAATGTAATCTAACCTAATCTAATAGCAACCCGGTGGGCCCACTCTACCCACCCCTGGTCTGATCCAGACTCCAACTTTAACATTTCAGGGAGCCATTGCTCTCAAGAAACTGCTAGCTGGCCTTCCTCTTCCCGTTCAGGAAAGCCCAGCAACCGAATATTTTTTCAACGACCCCAATTGTCAAAGTCATCGACGTGCTCCTCCAAGGTCTGGGCTCACTGTTTGAAAGACCGGACCTGGCCCACAGCCGATTCAGCGGCAGTCTCCATGGGCGCGGCATTTAGCCCCACCCCTCCAACGCGATGTTCAAGTTTTTCAATTTCTTGGTCGTGCTTTTGCAGCTCCAACCTGCTCCTGGATTCCTCAATAAACGTGTTGATCCTCTCCTGCAACTTATTGATCACGGAGATCAGGCTTGCCTCGGCAGGTAAGTCCCCCGAGGCAGCCACAGACGTCTCCACTGCTGCTGGAAGGGGTGTGGGAGGGGTGCACACCTGTTGCAAGCTGCGGGTGTTTTTACCTTTAGTCATTTTAAGTTTGGTGCAAATGACTAAATATGCTGGGTAAGAGTTATTTAAAATGGTTTAGAGGGTGTGGTGGAGGCGGGTACCCCACTTTGCCTTAGTCTTGGGCAGAGTACTCCAGACTCAGACTTGCTGGGTTGCCGCCATCTTGAATCTCCCCCCAAGTACTTTTTAAAAGGTTGTGAGGTTTACCACCTCAACTATCTTCCTAAGCAGTGCTTTCCAGATTTTCACCATCCTCTGGGTGGAAAAGGTTTTCCTCAGATCCCCTCTAATCTTGCAGCCTTTCACATTAAAGTTATGCCCCTTGTTACCGACCCTTCTGAATAATTTCCCTACCACTGATGTTAGACTCACTGGTCTATAACTTCCTGGTCTGTCTCTAACACCCTTCTTATAAAATGGAATTACATTATTGTCCTCCAATTTGGCACCTCCCCAGCTCCAGAGATGATTTAAAATTTTGGTTAGGTCCCCTGCAATTTCCTCCTTCAATTCCCACCACAGCCTGGGCTAGAACTCATCCAAACCTGCAGATTTGTCCACTTTTAAATCATGCAAAACTTACAACATCTCATCACTTCTTCTATCAATCAGCTCAAAACCTCATACTCCATTTCTTTGAGCTCTGTACTTGAATCTACCTTCTCCTGATTGAATATAGATATGAAGTGCTCATTTAATATTCTACCAATGTTCTCTGGTTTCAAGCATAGATTTCCCCCTTAGTCCTGAATAGGCTCTACTCTTTACCTGGTTATTATCTTCCCCTTAGAATCATAGAGATGTACAGCATGGAAACAGACTCTTCGGTCCAACCCGTCCATTTCAACGAGATATCCCAACCCAATCTAGTCCCACCTGCCAACACCCAGTCCATATCTCTCCAAATCATTCCTATTCATATACCCATCCAAATGCCTTTTAAATTTGCAATTGTACCAGCCTCCACCACTTCCTCTGGCAGCTCATTCCGTACACATACCACCCTCTACATGGAAAAGTTGCCCCCTAGATCCCTTTTATATCTTTCCCCTCTCACCCTAAACCTATGCCCTCTAGTTCTGAACTCCCTGGCCCCAGGGAAAAGACTTTGTCTATTTAAACTATCCATACTGTTGTAAACCTCTATAAGGTCACCCCTCAACCTCCGACCCTCCAGGGCAACCAGCCCCAGCCTGTTCAGCCTCGCCCATAGCCCAAATCCTCCAACCCTGGCAACATCCTTGTAAATCGTTTCTGAACCCTTTCAAGTTTCACAACATCTTTCCAATAGGAAGGAGACCAGAATTGCACGCAATATTCCAACAGTGGCCAAACCAATGTCCTGTACAGCTGCAACATGACCACCCAACTCCTGTACTCAATACTCTGACCAATAAAGGATGGCATACCAAACACCTTTTTCACTATCCTATCTGCCTGTGATTCCACTTTCAAGGAGCTATGAACCTGCACTCCAAGGTCCCTTTGTTCAGCAACACACCCTAGGACCTTACCATTAAGTGTATAAGTCCTGCTAAGATTTGCTTTCCCAAAATGCAGCACCTCGCATTTATCTGAATTAAACTCAATCTGCCACTTCTCGGTCCATTGGCATATCTGATCAAGATCCCATTGTAATCTGAGGTAACCTTCTTCGCTGTCCACTACACCTCCAATTTTGGTGTCATCTGCAAACTTACGAACTGTACGTCTTATGCTTGCATCCAAATCATTTATGTAAATGACACAAAGTAGAGGACTTAGCACCAATCCTTGTGGCACTCCACTGGTCACAGGCCTCCAATCTGAAAAACAACCCTCCACCCCCACCCTCTGTCTTCTTGTTGGAATATCTTGAGCTTTTCCCTAACCTTGTGAACCCTCTCTTTTCTCTCCTAATTGCTTCATTTCTTCCCTGCGTCCTATAGTCCTCTTAGACCTCTATGGTTCTAATCCCTTTCTACCTGCTCTACGTCTCTCTCTTCCTTTTTATCCAGTTCCGAATATTCCTACAAATCAGGGTTCTCTGGGCTTGTTGCTCCTACATTTCACCCGAAAGGGAACATGTCAGGCATGATCTCCTCCCAGTACCTTTCTGAATGTTTCACACTGTTCTGTTGTAGATTTACCCTCAAGTAGCTGTTCCCAATCCATTTAGGCCAGATTCTGCCCTCATTTAATAAAATCAACCTTAGCCTAATTCAAAACTGTTTTTTTGCAGACCATCTTTATCCAGTTCCATCATAAAGTTAAAATGTACCTTATTGTGGTTACAATCACTAAAATGCTCCCCCACTGTCACCTCAACACCTGTTCAACTTTCTTCTCCAGAATTAGGTCAAAGATGACACTTGTGGGACATCTGTATGTTGATGCTAAAAAGTTCTTCTGTATACATTTCAAGACATTTGCCCGTCTAAACCCTTTACAAATGTAGTAACTATGAACAAACACTCCTTCAATACACTTCTGAAGTGTCAGTTTAGGTAATGTGTGAAGGCATTTGCCTGGGGGCTTGACCCCATGGTCATCCGTCACCAAGTCAAGCATATGTGTTACCTCAGATGAAAACATGGCACTCCATTTTATCTTGTCCAGTACAAATTCTTTTTAAGGTACTAAGTGGACAATTCAGCAGATCAGGTGTTCTTTAGTAGAACCTGGAATTTGACTGTTCCTGCTAGCACTGATGTTTCTGCAGAGATAACTCTTTGGGTGATTCTATTCTGCCCATAGCTGCAAATGAGCTTTCATCTTCCTGTCCACCTACTACATGGTTAGGTCTCTGGATGGTAGATGTGTGCAGCATGTAGCAGATAGTGATCTTG
The DNA here is from genome assembly GCF_047496795.1 of Chiloscyllium punctatum. NCBI lineage: Eukaryota > Metazoa > Chordata > Chondrichthyes > Orectolobiformes > Hemiscylliidae > Chiloscyllium > Chiloscyllium punctatum. The sequence continues at coordinate 46,072,700 of NC_092776.1, read as the reverse complement.
GAGATGGGGCTTAGTTTCAGCAGATCTGTGGACTCTTCAAAACATATTATGGTGACTAGCCCCGTATATCATCACTCAGCTGCTGCTCAAGGCTGAAAAGTGTAGCCTCAATTTCCTAGAAGTCCTCCTTACAGCCTGTCTTCTCGAATGGCTCAAAGTTAGGGGACTAACCAGCAATGACAATGTGAACAGAAGTAGGCATTCACTTAAACAATCTTTTATTACTTTTGACTGATCAGGAAGGGAATGGAATATGTCATACCATTTATACTCGTCTAAAAGTTGAATTTTTTAGACGTTTTAGTACAATTAGGTACAATTTATATACCTAATTGTAATAGGGTCGACTATTTCATGGGCACTAGTTTTGAGGGGCTAAAATTCATGCTGCAGTTTGAAATACCATATTATTAGCAGAAGTTGATTTGATCGCTCAACTAATCCTGGGTAAAGAAGAAAAGCACAATGAATTACGGTAAAGGTAATTGCCAGTTAAAAGCAAGAGAAACAAGAATGAATTATTGGTAGTAAATGTTATTTATACATACTGGTATGAAAATTTAACATGTCAAAGATTCATCGAAATCCTGAAAAATCATATTGTTCAACATCACATGGCCTGGTATAATGGCACACTCAAAATGAAACATTTATTAAATTCTGAATGTGTAAGCGTCTTGAACTTTCCCACCAAGTTCTTCAGTTTCTCTCCCATTTACTCTCATATGTTATGATCCTCAGCAACATTAACAAATTTGTTAAAAAATTAAATATATATGTAGCTAATATATCTCACTTTTATTCAGATACAATGGCACAATTAAAATGATTAACTTTTTAACTTTTGGATGTTTAGTGAACAAAGTGCGATAAGTACTGATATACTTAGTACTGGTCTGAATGAATTAATGAATCAAACATGCTGTAGTAAACCAAGTGAGCTAAATAGAGTTATGAATGAATGAATGGAGACGCAAATAGTAAACAAAGAGCAATGAGTAGAGTTACCAGTATGAATGAATGAATGCGATTTTGTTTAAGTGTATTAATAGGAATATGCAGTTTCTTTTGTAAGAGGTTTATAATGCGATATAGTAGGATTGACTTTTGCACAAGATATATGGAAAATACAAGGTTTTTTGGCCAAAAATAAGGGGTTGACTTTTACAAGAGATTGACTTTTACACAAGTATATACGGTAGTTCCTAAAGACCATGGAACCTTTCCTGAAGCTAGATCAGTCACATGCATAGCAATCATAACACCTTAAATTTTAAGGAAGCTTGCATATTGAAAACTGTAAAAGTCTCTCAATCTACCATTGGATTTCCATGAGAAAGTCGGAAAGGTTGTCCTGGGAACAACATATCAGTGAACTTTTTGATGCATTAATGAGATATTAACTAACTAATATTCTGTGCTGTAATGGTACAGGACCAGCAATGATGAGCAATCCCAACCTTGGTGATATCCAATAAATTGGAGATTTCCTGCAGGATACATCCTAAAATATCATAATTCCATTTGCCATGTTCCTGGAAAAATGAATTGGCAAAAAAGGAATAGTTACTCCCATGCAATTATACTCCAATTTGTACACTAGGTCACCTGGGTAGGGATAGTCTGCTGTAGTTGAAGCAACCTGTTTCTTGTCTCTCCACTGATCCCCTTTTACTTAATAAAATTGCAAGAAAATCTTCCATAGGAATTGCCAGGAATTTGAATCACAATTTTAAGTAAAACAATGAAGAGTCTGCAAACTAAAATCCAGTGGAAAATCTGCAAAGAATGAAGCTATTCATACTCTAATCCCAAACATTGTTAAATTCTGACATATGCCAAGCAGTATTGCTTTACATGGATATGCTGAGTACAAAATATATGAAAAAAAACTGAATTGCACAATCGTTTGCTTTAAATAGAATTTCCAGGGACTTGCAGAAAATAAAGCTCTTACACAGAAGGTTGACTGGAAAGTTATGCTTCACTCAGTTGAGGGAAAGATCAGAGATAGGGACCGCTGCCAGGTTTCCCAACCTTATTGCCTGTCAGTGCTAACAATCCAGCTAGCTGGAAAATGCACACCAACGTTAACATTTACTGTGAATAACATCAAAGTATGTAGCACGTTCTAAGAGTTTGCAATATATTGGATCACCACAAGAGGGTGTGGGCATATGGTTAACATTTTTTTAAGGAGATCCCTGCTGGTATTGGTGGTGGACATCTTACATGTTATTTTAGGCAGTCTTGTATGGTCTGTCTGTTTGTTTTTAAAAGTACTGCAAAATATTATAAGCTGTGCAATGTGCTAATTCATTCAGAAGCCAGATGGTAAAGAAAGAAACCAGATGTAACTTTAATTAAATGCCAGACTTAATTAAACTTGCTATTACTTAAGTATTTTACAGATTTTAATATTGCATATGTCTGCCTCATCCATAACCAACAAACAGTGTCCCATAAGTCATTGCCTTTTTGTGTTCCTGGTACTTAATTGATCAAAGGTCTTCACTTATTTATCCTTAATATTAAAAATATAGTTAACTTACAATTAACAGATTCACCTCTTCTTTAAATCAAAACTTTATAGCTAACAACTAACATTGTGAGACAAATCAAAGAAAAAGGGAAAATGATTTTCTGTACATTGTAGACATCAATAATGCAGTATGCTCCTTTTCCAAGTTTTCCAATAGTCCCCTTGTGCAAGCATTCATTATAATAAAACAATTGACAACTTGCATCAACCCATTGCATTTAAAGATTCTTTTCTCTCCAATATTTCTTTTACATCAGTAAAGTAGATCCTTCACCATTTTAGGCACACTTTTTGTCAAATAAATGTTATCCCAAAGGGAGCAATTATGTATATATTATTCAAAGGGCAAACCATTCTCAGAATACTCCTTGTGCAAATTTTCCCTCAGCTATTTGATAAATTAAAACCTACATCAATGGCTTTTATAAAAATTAGTGTTTCTGCAGAAACAATACTATTAACTATCACTTTTATTAGTCAGCTTCAACCAAAAGACAATTTCAATTTTCACCCACCAAGATTTAATTTATTATTATCTACATATATACCATGATACAGTACAGTACAATGCGTGCTATTCATAAGTCATATCTGACCTGGTACATCAGGGTAATAGAACAGAATGCAGAATATAACGATGCAGCTACAGAAAAGGTGCTGAGAAAGATCAACTCTAATATATGACATCCGTTTATAACTCTGTTAACAGAGGGGAATAAGCTGTTCTTGAAAACTGTATTCAAGAATATTGTAAAACCAGCTGTACTCAAATACACATCTGGCTGAGTGACATGAAAAGTGTCAATAAAGAGTTAATAATTTCATTTCCTTTGGGTCCCTCAAGATTGGAAACTTGAATATGTATTTCTCCACTTTTCATTTTAAAATATTTTATTTGTCTTTTGAAAACCGCAATAGTAATATATTACATCATAGAATTTAGTTTTTAATGCATCAAAGCTGACATCTGTTCCTCTCTAGATATCCAGTTCAACTGTCCAATAAAACATGTTACTTGCTTTGTTATATTAGAATCATAAAATCCCTACAGTGTGGAAACAGGCCCTTTGGCCCAACAAGTTCATACCGACCCTCTGAAGAGTAACCCACTCAGACCCATTCCCTACCCTATTATCCTTCATTTATCCCTGACTAATGCACCTAACCTACAAATCCCTGAACACAATGGGCAATTTAGCATGGCCAATTCACCTAACCTGCACATCTTTGGATTGTGGGAGGAAACCGGAGCATCCAGAGAAAACCCATGCAAACAAGGGGAGAATGTGCAAACTCCAGTCGCCCAAGGCTGGAATCAAACCTGGGTCCCTGATGCTGTGAGGCAGCAATGCTAACCACTGAGCCACCATGCTGCCCCTTTGTTTCAAGACCATTAGTTACGGGATCATTTTTCCGTGACTACCTAGAGTATTTTTTGGAGATACGATTGCACTTTCTTGATCAGATTGTTGATTCAAAGGTTACTCTTTGCTTACTCTGCTTAATCTCTAAGCCTATAAATTTATAGCAAATACCCTCGCTCTGCTCCAAAGCAGACTTACAATCTTAAATTCCTCTTGAATCTTATCATAACATATTGCTCAAATTCCCTTCCCATAGAAAATCATGACCAGGCATCATAGATGTTCCTGAGAATTTTCCATTGTAATAGACACAAGATATTGCTGTAAAAGCTCTTAGCTGAGAACAGCCTCTTTTAATTAAGACAGAGTGAACTGAGAAATACCATAAGCTTGATGCATATACAATTCATAAACACATTTGTTTAATTTCCACAGCTTGCCTTCTAAATCACTTTCTTCTTTAGATGCTTTCAAAAACACCTGAATATTTTCTCCCTGTAAAAAATGTGGTGTTTATCAATTAATGTACACTTCCATAAATATGCAACTAACAGAACAAATACATTTTCAGGATGACTTTTCATAAGACATCCACTCTAACACCTTGATATCCAAATCTCTCTTTGAAGCTCCAAGTCACTAGTCTCTCTTTAAAGTCTAATATTTGAGAATACGTTTTCTGTACATATCCATCTATGCAATAATATAAAACAAAGAAATGCAGTGGAGATCTGAAACAAAAACAGGAATTGCTGAAGATATTCAGCAGTTCTGACAGCATCTGTCGGAAGAAAGTAGAGTTAACATTTTGAGTCCGGTGACTCTTTATCCATTTCTGCAATCAGGCTGGCTGTCCTCTATCTACCACTATACATGAAATTCCTTCTAAATATCCAATTATTTTGCATTTTGCTTCACTAATTAATTCATTAACTAAACCTAATTTTGGCAGCCACCAAAATTAGGGCTTCTGCTTCTAGTAGTGTTCAAAAGTTGTTCTGTAGTCCTACTTCTAATGCATAATATAATCAAGCTATGCTCTTTTAGACTACTGTTACAGGATCTCTCTCTCTCTCTCTCTCTCACATGATCAGAGATCTATCACCAATATATATCATTTCTTACTGCAAGAATCACTCCCAAATCCACTATGAGAACTTGCACTTCATTTTCCTATTTTCCACAATTTCGCCCTTTTTTTGTCAGTCTATAAGATCTTACCTCATGCATCATCTTGAACACTTAGCCAATATTGGCTGGTAACTTTCTTTCCTGTCTCCATAGTAGTCATGTCTCCCCATTCACTGGATTATTCTGGTATGCACATCACCTAAGTAATTCCTCTAGGCTGTTGTCCTTTGGATATGATGGCCCTGTTCTTTATTACTGTATCATTCAGCTTATTGCTATCCAGCATCAATGTTTAATGTAGATTAGAGTGGTGCTGAAAAAGCACAGTAGTTCAGGCAGCATCCGAGGAGCAGGAAAATCGACGTTTCGGGCAAAAGCCCTTCATCAGGCATGTTTTTACCTATGTTTAATGTGCTGTTCTTCATAGCTGGTAAACATACAATTTTATAAGGCAGAGGATTCCACATTGCCATGAATTAACTGTTCAAATATTGAAATGTTGTAAGTGAGCCCACGAAATACATGGTGAATGGAACTTAATAGTTTTACCATCATGTTGAAGAAACACTGTTTTCCCATCACCCTTACACATATCCATTCTTTATGATCCCTTTTCTTACAGTATACAAAATCCCCAGGATTAGTGTTTATTTCAGATAGTCTTCTGCAATGTCTCTGCATTTTGCTCGAGACTTCTGCCTTAATGAATGATCTTCTGGTTTAAATTACATTGAAGTGTGCAGAAAATATGGAAATAATTGCAGTCCCTCTTTGAGCCAGGAAAAATATTGCACAACACAGAAAGTATTTTGAGATTTTTCTCATAGACCAACTGATAAAGACTTTAGCCCCCAACCATTTAAAACAGATTCTTCATACAGATGGGCAATTGTTAACTTGCCATGTGGTTAATTAGTCCATTGCCAAAAGAAGCGTCAGCTGCACTGTTCATGACCACAATGTTCATATTTTCACAAATGCTCCTAAACTCATCATTAACAAATTCTCCCTCCCTCATTGTCAGTCAGAAATTTATATAATGTTCTTAGTCTGATTTTGATCTATTTTTCCATTACTCTTTCTATTCCCCCTTTTGTCCTTAGTACTGCAGGGAATCTGCTTGCAATGTCTATAAAATGCAAAACTAAAATGCTACCAGGACATTCGATCTCGGACCTTCGGATGACCATCCTCCAAGGCAGACTTCAGGACAGACAACAACGCAAAGTGACCGAGCAGAGGCCAATAGCCAATTTCAGTACCCAAGGGGATGGCGTCAACAGGGACCTTGAGTTCATGTCAAACTATAGGTGACTCCACTGCACTACACACACACACAAACACACAAGTTTGTGGGATAAATTTGTATTTGCAGAATTACATTTTATTTTGCTCAAAAACTGCATACATCCATGGTAAGATTCTGTTAATCTCTTTTTAAATTAGAATCAGCCTGAACATTGGGGCAGAGACAGCCTCACACAGGGCACCTCACACCTTCAATGCGTTATCTGGGCCAACAGGGCACCTATTGTTGAAGTTCACTTGAAAATGTAAATTTAAGAAAGTATGGGAATTTACATATGAAAGAACTGAAACCAACATGCCCATTCTAAAAGATGAGAGATTTAATAAATAATCCAGGTCTTTTTCCAAATATAATTACAGTTACATCACAATGTAAACTTTTGCTATAAATTCTGTGTCCTACAATTTTATACTCAACAACCACCTGATGAAGGAGCAGTGCTCCGAAAGCTAGTGCTTCCAAATAAACCTGTTGGACTATAACCTGGTATTGTGTGATTTTAACTTTGTACATCCCAGTCCAACACTGGTACCTCCTAATCATGAAAATGCTTCTGCCTTTGCCTCACACCTCTGAATCCATGGTTACTTCTGAACTAAAGTATCAATCCAGCAGAAGACCTACAATGGGACAAAGCAGTCTCCTCTGATATTTTTAAATATGTCACAATTTTCACTAATCTCTCTATAGGTGGCTAATAGGTCATTTTGTTTATAAGTTTCATCACTGAAGCTTAATAGAAGATTCAAATTTTTACCAGTCTTCTACTGACAGGTTTCAAGTCATAGTTTGCATCTCATTTTAATTTTTCTCAAATGTGACAGTGCTAATGTTACACCTTGTCTTTCCTTTGTTAAGGGCCATATCTACCAACTCCTTGGCCACATATGCATATCATACCCTGATAAGTCACACTTAATTTCAGCCATTCTGCACAAAAATGACTGTTTGCAATCTTACATCTGGAAAATATCTTTTAGTACCCAACCTTCAGCCTGAGGCAACCATTCTCTGCTGCCATATTCATTCATTCTCAAGCCAAATCGTGAACTAGAAAACTAGCTTCCAATATTTTGTTTTATACTGTACTTATTTAAAGAGTGTGACATTACATATGCTATAAATAATAATAATAGATTGCATGCCAGTTGGAGAGATTGAAAGCAAGAAACATATATCTTTTCTTTTGTGCAGAGAATGTATTGGCTTTCTCAGTCTTATCCCTTTCAATCCACACCTAGAGCTACAGGTACCTTCTATATGCTCATAAAATTACTAACTACCACTTTTTAAACTTTAAATAAAGACATGAACACACTTAACAATGTGATTACTTTGATATTAATAGATTCCCTTTTGATCTTTTCCCTTAAATTCAATCTTTGGCAATACATTTTTCCAAAACTAATCAAACAAATAAAACATTCTTTTTTCTGGATCATATATTATAAGTAATTACTAACAAATCTCATTAAAATTCTTTTCAAAAGTAATTATTTATCCAATATAGAAATTATTATAGAGCAAGTAAAGAAAAAAATGTGATCTATGCTCTTATGACAAACTATTCTCATTGCAACATTCCATGTTCTCACTACAAGACAATACTCCTGGAAATCTGATATTTTTTTTAGGGCTCCTGACTATATGCAGCCTTAAGCTGGAGATTCCATATTCATTTGCTAAGAATTAATTATCACAGGCAATTTCTAGTTTCCTTGACTGATAGTTAGCTGAGTATTTCTTGTTGACAAGGTTAAAACTGGTTGCTCTCTTTTGCAGACACTTTCTTCTTGCATCATCCCTTTGCAGCCTCTGTCCCTCCATTCTGAATGTTAACCTACCAGCAGTAAGCTTGGAACAGAAACAGCCTGTGTAGAGGGGAGAAGCTCCTCAGAAATTCAATTTACAGTGCTCCCATTATGGAATTTTCCCTTGTATTTTTGGGGGTAAATTTACCCTTTATTCTGTAGTATTTGAGTGGTGCAATGGCCAATAATTCAGGGCCCCTCTAAAACATGGGCCTGGTGGATTACCAGCATATTAAATTGCCCCTTTGCAGCCTCTGTCCCTCTGCTCTGAAAGTTACCCTACCAGCAGCAAGCTTGGAAGAGAATCAGCCTGTGTATAGGAGAGGAGCTCCTCAGAAATTCAATCTACTGTGCTTCCATGATGGAATTTTCCCTTGTATTTTTTGTGGGTAAATTTGCCCTTTGTTCTGTTGTGTTTGACTGATGCCATGGCTAATAATTCAGAACCTCTCTAGAACATGGGCCTGGTGGATTAGCAGCATGTGCATCACCCTAACCCTCACAGCTCCTTCCCCAACTCCCCGATGCCAAGTTGAGTATCTGATACTATGCTGATGTGATAGGAAATATAATTCATTCACATTCTTCTAAAGTCATTTTATTTTCAAGAGTTTTTGCAGAAATGCCATCTCTATCTCAATGGGATTGGAATGTGGTATCTCCAGGATTGGACTTCCATAGCCATTTAAGCTGTGACTTCAAACCAGTTTAGTCTGAGTTTAAATAGTTATTTTTAAAAGTTCATTTCATATTTCTAGTCTGTGGGTTCACCTCCATCTATCTGCACATTTCTTGACCCACCAACCCATCCTCTATCTTCAGTTTAAATACCACCTTCTCTAGCTATTACCAGTTCTGATGAAGGATCGCTGGACTCAAAATGTTAACTCTGCTTTCTCTCCGCTGCCACACCTGCTGAGTTTCTCCAGCAATTTCTACTTTTACTTCAGAAATCTCAGTATCTTCAGTTCTTGGTTTTATTTTCTTAGTAAATAGACTGTTACCAATAGGTCAAAGAATTGAATACCTCAGAACAATAATTTATGGTGATTGTCAAAATGAACAATAGAGACATGAGTATTAATTTCTTTGCACAGCAAGTGGTTTGAATCTGGGAACCACTGCCTAAAAGCGTATTGGAGACAAATTCAGTTGTGGCTTCCTTTCTGTCATGTGATTTTATGCCCGTGTCCAAGAGTTTGGATTCCAAACAAACTGGTGAAGGAGAAGACAAGGTCAAGAACTGTCTTCAGGTTTGGGATTCTTTACAACATGGTTTATTACTCATTAAGGTGATATACTGCAATACATGGTATTTATAAATATTCCAAGCTCTAATCTTAATGCTACATTATTGAAACACTATTCCATGAGCTTCACTCTCTAATGTTCGTAGAACTACTCCACATGCCTTTTTGCACATCTTCCTAAAACTCACAAGGCTAGACTTCAGGTTTCTATCTAGCTCTCCAAGTGTTTCCCTCTTAGTCATAGTGTCATACAACATGGAAACAGACATTTCAGCCAAACATTGCTGTGTCGTCATAGTCTTACCAGATCATAGGGGCTGCTCTCTCATTACAGAGAAGCAACTGGTGTTGATTTGACCTAAGGGTCACTAGACCTCAGGCAAGGGAAGAGGTTGAGAAGGAGAGTCCTTCATGGTTACCTCAAACTGGTAATGGGAATTGAACCCACACTGTTGGCATCACACTGCTCCGCAAGCCAACAATCCAGCCAACTAAACTAAAGCTATTCCGCATGTAATCTCAAACTAAACTAGTCCCACCTGCCTGCTCCTGGCCCATATCCCTTCAAACCTTTTCTATTCATGTATCTATCCAAATGTATTTTAAACATTGTAATTGTACCCACATCCACCACTTCCTCAGGAACAAACCACCCACATGTAAAAAAATTTACCCTTCGTGTCTTTTTTAAATCTCACTCCTCTCACCTTATAAATGTGCCCTAGTCTTGAAATTCCCCACCCTAGGGAAAAGACATTTACCATTAATTCTATCTATTCCTCTCATTATTTTATAAACTTCTATCAGGTTGCCTCTCAACCTCCAACGCTCCAGTGAAAAAATGTCCCAGCCGAGCCAGCATTTCTTTATAAATCAAACCTTCCATATCTAGCAACATCCTGGTAAATCTTTTCTGAACCCTCTCAAGCTTAATAATATTCCTCCTATAACTAGGTGACCAGAAATGGACATAGTATTCCCAGAAGAGGCCTCACCAATGTCCTGAACAACCTCAACATAATGTCCCAACTTCTATACTCAAAGGACTGAGCAATGAACACAAGTATGTGAAACACCTTTTTAACCATTCGTCTATATGTGATGTAAACTTCAAAGAATTATGTACCTGTACCCCTAGATCCCTATGTTCTACAACACTACCCAAGGCCCTACTACAAATTGTATAAGCCCTACCCTTGTTGATGTATTAAAATGCAATACCTTGCATTTATCCAGATTGAACTCCATTTGCCATTTTTCAGCCTATTGACCCATTTGATAATGATCCCTTTGCAATCTTAGAAAACATTCTTCACTGTCTACTATATCACCAAATTTGGTGTCCCCTTTCCTTAGTTCCACCCACACTGTGCAACTTATACCCAGTGAGGAACAACTCTGTAATGTTATCACAAGCTTGCTCCAGGGTCCTAAACCCCTCACACAACAGCTTATTTAAGGAAGTAAGACAGCCTCTGAAGAGAAAAAAAATGTGGGTCTATGAGAAAAAGGCTGGTAGTGGCGCTGACTGGGAAGATCTTGCAGTGCACTGGCAAGGACATGATGGAATGAACGATCTCCTTCTGTTACTCTTTTTGATGATTTAACACAGCTTG